>NW_026652278.1:36864867-37087236 GCF_009828535.3 Hylobates moloch
ATAATTTATATAAAAGTTATAAATTATGTATAATTATATATTTATATATAATTATATGTAATTATATATAATTATATATAAATATAAATTTAATTTATATACAAAATTTATATTATATATTATATATAACAGTATATTTATGTATAATATATAATTATATGTGTATATATATATAAAATGCAGGCTGGGCATGGTGGCTCATGCCTGGGTCAGCAGATTACCTGAGGTCAGGAGTTCGAGACCAGCCTTGCCAACATGGAGAAACCCCGTCTCTACTAAAAATACAAAAAAATTTAGCCAGGCATGGTGGTCGGTGCCTGCAGTCCCACCTACTTGGGAGGCAGAGGCAGGAGAATCGTTTGAGCCCAGGAGGTGGAGGTTGCAGTGAGCCAAGATTGTGCCATTGCACTCCAGCCTGGGCGAGAAGAGCAAAACTCTTTCCCCAAAAAGAAAAAAAAAAGTATATAAGTGTATATATATACGTGTTGCAGATAATTCAGCAGTTATTACTGCAAAAAGACAATACAGACATCTTAAGTACCAGTTTAGGAAAAAAATCAGAGTAACTTACATGAATTTTTTGAACAATGATAGGAACTACTATTTATTGAGCAAGGACTCTATGCAAAGTCCTGAGCTAGCGACAGGGAAAATAAAGCATACAGATATAAAATACCTTATTCAAAGTCACTCCACAGGTACGCGGAAGAATTTAAACTCAAGAGATTCCAATAATTTGATTTTCATTTATTTCACTGTAGTGCCTCACAAATCAAGGTCAATGCTAACTTGGCTCTGTAAGTAATTAAAAGATAGATGTCAAACTTCCCTTTTACTTAGTCTATACAAATTACTGGCATTTAACAAATCCTTGGGCATGGCATGGTGGCTCATGCCTGTAATCCCAACACTTTGGGAGGCCAAGGCGGGAGGATCACTTGGGGCCAGGAGTTCAAGACCAGCCTGAGCAATGTAGCAGGATCTCATCTCTACAAATAATTTTTAAAAATTTGCTGGGCGTGGTTGTGCATGCCTGTGGTCATAGCTACTCTAGAGGCTGAGGTGGGAGATTCACTTGAGCCCAGAAGGTGGAGGTTGCAGTGAGCCCTGATCATGCCACTGCATTCCAGCCTGGATGACAAAGCAAGACTGTCTCAAAGCAGAACAAGACAGAAAACCAAATGCTTGTCCACTAAGTCTTTGAAGTTCTACTTCATTAAATTGGAATTTTTTTTTTTTGAGACGGAGTCTCACTCTGTCGCCCAGGCTGGAGTGCAGTGGCGTGATCTGGGCTCACTGCAAACTCTGCCTCCCGGATTCACGCCATTCTCCTGCCCCAGCCTCCCAAGTAGCTGGGACTACAGGCACCCGCCACCACGCTCGGCTAATTTTTCATGCTTTTAGTAGAGACAGGGTTTCACCGTGTTAGCCAGGATGGTCTCGATCTCCTGACCTCGTGATGCGCCCGCCTCAGCCTCCCAAAGTGCTGGGATTACAGGAGTGAGCCACCGCACCAGGCCTGGAATTTTTGTTTCTTCAGAGTATAAAAGCTCATGGGTTGAGTAACACAGCTACTCTTGAAAGATGATAAAACATTAGAATATATTTAATAATTTGGTTAATCCACATGCTTTTCAAAAATTTTTTTTGAAATATTTTGGACTTTTTTTGGAATAGTTATTTTATTTGTGATTTCTCATTTAAATGCCTTTTCAAAAGTTCAAACACTGTCACTTGTCACTAAAACTGCTATGTTGAATGTCTTATATGATTACATATGCTTTATGACTATTCTTTTGCCTGTAACACAGATACATAATTTTCTTTTCAAGCATTGTCTTCTTTTTTTTTTTTTTTTTTTTTTGAGAAGGAGTTTCACTCTTGTTGCCCAGGCTGGAGTGCAATGGCACGATCTCAGCCCACCGCAACCTCCACCTCCCAGGTTCAAGCGATTCTCCTGCCTCAGCCTCCCTAGTAGCTGGGATTATAGGCATGTGCCACCATGCCCGGCTAATTTTTTGTATTTTTAGTAGAGACGGTGTTTCTCCATGTTGGTCAGGCTGTTCTCGAACTCCCGACCTCAGGTGATCCGCCCACCTCGGCCTCCCAAAGTGCTGGGATTACAGGCGTGAGCCACCGCGCCCGGCCAAGCATTGTCTTCTTGATCCAATAACAGTTCTTCCAACATCAATTGAAATATAGAGGTAAAAAATTTGAAAGTACACACTGCAGAAAACTTGAAACTATTGATAAACGGATACAATGTAAAACAAAGAACAGCTCCTATTCACAGAACGGGGTTACATTTCATATTCAGAAATAATAAAGTAAGTACAGTAAACTGACAAATGACATCTCTTTTTCACATATTTAGTTTTAAAAAAAGAAAATAAACTCTACAAGTTGCTTTACAGTTGATGGCACCTTAGCATTAAAAATTCCCCCTTGCAATTTTTCTTAAAAATTACTCTGTACATCTTTCTGAAAACCTTTATTCTCTTAGTCAGCTTCTTCTCGACCGATGCTTTCCTGGATTCAGTGTTAATGATGTCAATAAGATCTAGGTATTCCAAACAGATAATGATGTTGCTACACAAATGCTCTTTCATGTTGTCTGATGCTATTAATTCTGGCAAACCCTATTGGTCAGTTCTCTGATTTCAGAAAGTTGAGGACCATAATATAGTCATCGTTATACCTTTGAAATGTGTTGAACATCTTCTTTGGTAATCAATTTGCTTTACGACCTTTAACAAATCACTGAATTTCTTTGGCACTCATTTTCTTCTTCTATAAAAGAAGGTTGGACTAATTCTCAAGTTCTATTTTCTAATTCTATAAAAGGAGAAGGTTGGACAAGGTATTCCCAAGTTTCCTTAGAGCCTGAGTTATCTAAGTTATTAGGATTCATCAATGTCACATGCCCAAAAGCCTTAAACAATTTTATATTTGTAGATTTTTTTTTTAAGACAGAGTCTTGCTCTGTCGCCCAGGCTGGAGTGCAGTGGCACTATCTCTGCTCACTGCAACCTCCACCTCCCGGGTTCAAGTGATTCTCCTGCCTCAGCCTCCTCAGTAACGGATTACAGGCGCATGCCACCAAGCCCAGCTAATTTTTCTATTTTTAGTAGAAATGGGGTTTTGCCATGTTGACCAGGCTGGTCTCGACCTCCTGACCTCAAGCAATCCACCCACCTTGGCTTCCCAAAGTACTGAGATTACAAGTGTGAGCCACTGTGCCCAGCCGATATTGGTAGATCTTAATAAAATACCACAATGTACAAAATACTAGCCATGGTATCTTAAGTGAAATAGGTAGACTCAACTCTGTATGAACCTACACATTTCAACGTGATAAAACTGATATTTGTTTTCCATTTGGTGGTATAATACATTCAAAATGTAAAGCATTAGGAGTTTTCTGAGAAGACGATAATGTATATAGGAGATATATGCCTGCCTACTGGCTAAAGCCATCTAAACCAATAGCTCCAAAAGGAGCATTAATAGGAAACCCCAAAACAACAATAAACAGCAACAAGACCTAGCAAAATAAGATTTTTTTTTTTTTTTTTAGATGAGGGGGTCTCACTCTGTCCCCCAGGCTGGAGTGCAGTGGCATGATTATGGCTCACTGCAGCCTTGACCTCCCTGGGTTCAGATGGTCCTTCCACCTCCTGAGTAGCTGGGACTACAGGCGCATGCCACCATGCCCAACTAATTTTTTATTTTTTGTAGAGACAAGATTTTGCCATGTTGCCCAGGCTGGTCTGGAACTCCTGGGCTCAAGCAATCTACCTACCTCAGCCTTCTGAAGTGCTAGGATTACAGGCATGAACCAGCACACCCAGCAAAGTTTTGGAACAAAGGAATTATGAAAGAAATCTCATGGGTCCAGTTAGCAAATGTTGTATCACCAAAGCAGAGAAAAGCATCCAAAGCAGGATCTTCCCATGGTATTCATAATGGCAGAAATTCGAACCCATGTAAAGATTCATATATAAAGCAGTGGACAAAAGAACAAAATTTTAACTTTTGATTATTAATAATAGTGGAAAAGCCAGGCGTGGTGGCTCATACTTGTAATCCCAGCACTTTGGGAGGCCAAGGCGGGCGGATCACGAGGTCAGGAGATCGAGACCACGGTGAAACCCCGTCTCCACTAAAAATACAAAAAATTAGCCGGGCGTGGTGGCGGGTGCCTGTAGTCCCAGCTACTCGGAGAGGCTGAGGCAGGAGAATGGCGTGAACCCAGGAGGCAGAGCTTGCAGTGAGCCGAGATTGCGCCACTGCACTCCAGCCTGGGAGAGAGAGCGAGACTCTGTCTCAAAAAAAAAAAAAAAAAAAAAAAAAAAGTGGAAAAAATAGAACCAAATTAATATTCACCAAAGGGAATTGGTTATGTAGATGAAACACCCTTTGACCGATTACCTTATAGCCAGTAGAAAGTATGTTCAAGGGCTGAGCGCGGTGGCTTACGCCTGTAATCCCAGCACTTTGGGAAGCTGAGGTGGGCAGATCACTTGAGGTCAGGAATTCAAAAGCAGCCTGGCCAATATGGCAAAACCCAGTCTCTACTAAAAACACACAAAAAATTAGCCGGGCATGGTGGCGGGCGCCTGTAATCCCAGCTACTCCAGTGGCTGAGGCACGAGAATGCCTTGAACCTGGGAGGCGGAGGATGCAGTGAGCTGAGATCTCACCACTGCACTCCAGCCTGGGCAACAGAGTGAAACTGTGTCTCAAAAAAAAAAAAAAAAAAAAAAATATATATATATATATATATATGTTCAAGAAGAATATTAATAGTTAACATAGCAAAGTATGTTGTTTACCACGTTTCTGGTTCTCTCCACTTCTAGATATGGTAGCATTTCACTTCCTGGCCCCACTGTTTGGGTGGAACCACATGCATGTTGTAGTCAATGAATTAATTGTGAGCAGAAGTGATAGACACACATTTGCACTCCAGCCTGGGCTGCAAAGCAAGACTCTGTCTCAAAAAACAAAAACAAGAAGTGATACGCATGACTCCCAGGCTGGGTCATTTGGGTGTTGACACAGCACCTTCCTGGGCACTCTTTTCTCTGTGGATGGCAGCCAGAAACATTCAAGGTGACACTACTCTGTCAGTTTGGGTCCCTGAGTGAGTCTGATGACCTGAGCCATTCTGCTAACCTTCAACGAATACATAAGGTGAGCAAGTGTTGTTGTGAATATAGATTGTCTGTTACCTCAGCATAAATGAATTTTTGCAAATGGAACCAACATTCTAGGTCAAGTCACTATACACCCCTTGCCACAAGGGAAACTACTATCCTGACTTCTAACTGAATATATTAGTTTTACTTGTTCTTATTCTTTAAAAACTGTTGTCATACAATATGTACTCTTCTTTTTTTGAGTTGAGGTCTTGCTTGGTTGCACATGCTGGAGTGCAGTGGTGCAATCACAGCCCACTGCAACCTTGAACTCCTGGGCTCAAGCAGTCCTCCCACTTCAGCCTCCCAAGTACCTGATATGCACCACCATACCCAGCTAATTTTTTAATTTTTTTGTATTAATGAGGTCTCACTATGTTGCCTAGGCTGCTCTTAAACTCCTGGGCTCAAGCGATCCTCCTGCCTCAGCCTCCCAAAGAACTGGGATTATAGGAATAAGCCGCTGTGCCTAGCCCAGTATGTACTCTTTTCTGGCTTCCTTTGTTCAATATTGGGCTTGTGAAATTGCTACACGGGTTTGTGGTCTGTTCATTCTCATTGATGAGTGCTATTTATCATATAAACGCACTACATTTTCGTATTTGACTGTTAATGGGCTTTTAGGTAATAGTTTCTAGTATTTGACATACAAATACTGCTCCAATAAATATTCTGGTATATACCTTTTAGTGAACATATGTGTGCATTTCTGTTGCGTATATACCTAGGAGTGAAATTGCTGGCTCATAGAGTATGCATATGTTCATCTTTGGTAGATAGTGTGAAACAGTTTTCCAAAAATAGTGTACCAATTTATACACTCACTATCAGTGTAGGAGTGTTCTGGAAGTTCCAACATTTGACTTTTTTTGTTTTTTCACTTTAGCCATTCTGGAGGTAACTGGTGAAGTTAAACACCTTTTCATATATTTATTGGCCATTTGGGGTTTTTTTGGAAAGCCACCTGTTCATCTTTTGTCCATTTTCCTATTGGGTTGTCTTTCTATTTCATTAGACAGTAGTTCCCTCCTTATCTGTGGGGAATACATTCCAAGACCCCGAGTGGATGTCTGAAACCACCAGTAGTACCAAGTCCCATACAGGTGAAGTATCCCTCATCTGAAATGTTTGGGACCAGAAGTGTTTCAGATTTTGGATTTTTTTCAAATTTTGGAATAATTGCAGAATACATACTAGTTGAGTATCCTTAATCTGAAAGTTCAAAATCTGAAACCCAAAATGCTCCAATGAGCGTTGCCTTTGAGTGTCATGTCAGCACTCAAAAAGTTTCGGATTTTGGAACATTTTGGATTTTGGATTTTTAAATTAGGGATGCTCAACTTGTACATACTATTTCCTACACACACACACACACACACACACACACACACACACACATATATATATATATATATATATATATATACACATACCTATGAAAGTTTAGTTTATAAATTTGGCACAGCGGGAGATTAACAACAGTAAAGAATAAGTAAATAGAACAATTATAACAATATACTGTAATAAAAGTTATGTGAATGTGGCCTCTCTCTCAATATATCTTCTTGTACTATACTAAAGATAACTGGAACTGAGGAAAGTGAAAGCATGATAACGGGGACTCCTGTATTTTGAGAGACAGACCATGTTCACATAACTTTTATTATAGTATATTGTTATAATTGTTCTACTTTATTAGTAGACATTTTTATTAATCTCTTACTGTGCCTAATCTATAAATTAAACTTTATCAAAGGTATGTATCAGAAAAAGCACAGTGCAGTATACATAAATTCAGTACTATCTGTTGTTTCAGGCATCCCCTGGAAGTCTTGGAATGTATCCCCTGTGAACGAGGGGGCACTACAATATATTCCTTATTTATAAAGTTGTTGTTTACATATAGTTTACATATTTTGGATATGAATCTTCTGTAGAATATGCGTATTATATTTTGAATATCTTCTCTCATCTGTGCATTGGCTTTTCATTCTTGTGATATATTCTCTTTTGGAGCATAAATTCTTAATTTTAAGATACTCCAATTTTTTTTTCATTTATAATTAGTGCTTTTGTCTTGTTTTTAAATGTTTTGCCTGCTCCAAGATATTCTCTTTTTCTTTTTTTGAGACGGAGTCTTTCTCTGTTGCCCAGGCTGGAGTGCAATGGCGTGAACACTGCTCCCTGCAACCTCCGCCTTCTGGATTCAAGCAATTCTCCTGCCTCAGCCTCCCAAGTACGTGGGATTACAGGCATGTGCCACCACGCCTGGCTGATTTTGTATTTTTAGTAGAGATGGTGTTTTGCCATGTTGGCCAGGCTGGTCTCGAACTCCTTGCCTCAGGTGATCCACCCGCCTCGGCCTCCCAAAGTGCTGGGAATACAGGTGTGAGCCACTGCACCCAGCCTAATTTTTGTTTTTTTAGTTGAGATGGGGTTTCACCATGTTGAGCGGGCTCGTCTCAAACTCCTGACCTCAGATGATTCACCTGTCTTGGCCTCCTAAAGCACTGGGATTACAGGCGTGAGCCACTGTGCCCGGCCCTTGTTCTGATATTTAGGTCTTAAAATTTGACCCTGTTATAGTCTGTAGTTTCCAATGTACAGGTTTCACACATCTTTCATTAGATTTATTCCTAAGTATTTGATTTGTGATGATATTCTAAGTGGGTTTTTTGGAAACTCATTTTATACTTGTTTAATGCTGGCCCATCCATAAATAAAATTGTTTAAAATAAAGTTTTTGTTTTGGAATGATTTTAGATGCAACAGAAAAATTGCAGATAATACCCTCCACCCAACTTCCCTTAATGTTAACATAACCATTCTACATTTGTCAAAACTAAGAAATTAACATTGAAACAATACTATTTACTAAACTATGCACTTTAATTAGATTTTAGCAGTTTTTCCACTATTGTCCTTTTTCTGTTCCAGGGTCTAATATGCCTGTAATCCCATGACTTTGGGAGGTTGAAGCGGGAGGATCGATTGAGCTCAAGAGTTCGAAACCAGTCTGGGCAAAATAAAAAAATTAGTTTCTACCAAAAATCAAAAAAATTAGTTGGGCATGGTGGTGCACACCTGTAGTCTCAGCTACTCAGAAGGCTGAGGTGGAAAGTTCACTTGAGCTCAGGTATTCAAGGTTGCAGTGTGCTCCAGCCTGGGTGACAGAGCAAGACCCTGTCTCAAAAAAAGAAAAAAAAAAAAGCAACATTTCATTTAGTCACCATGTCTTCTTGGTCTCCTCTAGCCTGTGGCAGGCTTTCCTTGCTCTTCATGACCTTGAAACTTTGAAGAGTTCTGGTCAGGTATTTTGCAGAATGCCCGTCAGTTTGGGTTTTGCTGTCATGTTCTAATGATTACAGCAGGGTTGTGGGACTTGAGGAAGAATATCACAAGAGGTGAGGTGTCCTTTTCTGTAGATCATGTCAGCTGGACCATGATGTCAATATGAGAGATCACGGGTTGATGCAAACCTTGATCACTTCATTAAGATGATATCTGCCAGGTTTCTCCAATATAAACTTATTTTGTTTCTATACTATCTTCTCTGGATGCAGTCACTAAGTCCAGTCCACACCCAAGTGGAGTTCCCCTTTTTAAGTTCTCCTTTTTAGTCTTTTCTTGACATCCTCCCCATAAAACTATTGATCTATATCTGTCACTGTATCTATTATCTGTTATCTATTATCTATTATGCATTATATCTATAATCTATTATGTCACTACTGCATTTCTTAGAGTTGTATGTAAATGAAATAATACAGTATATACTCATCTTTGTTTTTTTTCACTCAGAATAATTCTTTTTCATAAGAGAACATGAACCAGAATTTCTTTTCTTTTCTTTTTTTTTTTTTTTGAGACAGAGTCTGGCTTTTTTACCCAGGCTAGAGTGCAGTGGCATGATCTCCGCTCACCATAACCTCCGCCTCCCAGGTTCAAGCGATTCTCCTGCCTCAGCCTCCTGAGTAGCTGGGACTACAGGTGTGCGCCACCATGCCCTGCTAATTTTTGTATTTTTAGTAGAGATGGGATTTCACTATGTTGGCCAGGCTGGTCTGGAACCCCTGACCTTGTGATCTGCCTGCCTCGGCCTCCCAAAGTGCTGGGATTACAGGCGTAAGACACCGTGCCTGGCCATGAACTAAAATTTCTAAAAAGAAAATGATTAAAATTTAAAAGTAAAGTTAAAATTACTTTTACATTTTGATATGTTTTCACTTTGGTTGAAATACAGCTACTTATGCATCACTTTTAAAAAAGTTCAAAATACCATCTAATTTCTCTTTTGATTTTGTTCTTTGACCCATGGGCTATTTAGAAGTATATTACCTTGCTTCCAAAATATTATAGTTTTTCTATAGATCTTTCTGTTACTGATTTCTAATTTAATGCCATCATAGTCAGAGAACATACCATATGATTTTAATCCTTTTAAATTTATTAAGATTGTTTTATGGTCCAGAATATGGTCAGTCACGATAAATATTTCACATTGTTCTTGAAAAGAATGTGTATTCTGGCTGGGTGCACTGGCTCATGCCTGTAATCCCAGCACTTTAGGAGGCCAAGGTGGGCGGATCACTTGAGGTTAGCAGTATGAGACCAGCCTGGCCAACATGGTGAAACCCTGTCTCTACTAAAAATACAAAAATTAGCTGGGCTTGGTGGCATGTGCGCGTAATCCCAGCTATTCTGGAAGCTGAGGCAGGAGAATCACTTGAACCTGGGAGGCGGAGATTGCAGTGAGCCAAGATCGCGCCACTGCAAATCCAGCCTGGGTGACAGGGCGAGACTCTGTCTTTAAAAAAAAAAAAAAAAAAAGAATGTGTATTCTGCTGTTGTTGGCTGGAGTCAAATAAGTTGAGAGTATTGTTCAAGTCAGCTCTGTCCTTGCTTATTTTCTGTCTACTTAATTCTTGGGAGAGGTGTAGTGAAAACTCTGATTAGAATTGTGGATTTGTGGATTTTCTTTAAAGCCTTGGTCTTCGCACGTGCAGACAATGTTGACTGTATGCCAGTATTGTTTATAAAATATCATATATGCTCCAGATGGTGTTATAGCCAATCATAGAGAATTCACCCTTTAATCTGTCAGGCTGATAGAGGAGGAGGCTGATCATCTCATTTCAATCTGGGACTGAGCATGGGTGGGATTAGGATGGGGACCTGGGTATGGTAGAAGTGGATTAGACTCAGCCTATCTCTGAATGGCCCTCTAGGGCTTTTAAAATTGAGAAATAGGAGTTTGTTACCTTTCTTGAAGGTTTTCGGAAAGTTAAGTTCTGCTCTTAAGAGGTTTTCAGATTGGGTATTCAGTCTCCCACCCCAAGCATCTTCAAAATTTGGCATGTGGCTTCCAGGGAAGTCTAGGCACCACCATTTGACATCTGAAATATTCAATTTGTCTCCTTACTGTTCCACATGTATATTGACATCTCAGCTGATTTCACCATTTTCTGTACTGGGAGCTTCTGCTCTGGGGCCAACCCTGGATTCTCAGCCTCTGGTTATATAAGTATCTAGATCCTCTGTATCAATACTCCTTCTGAGGCTAACTCTTATCTGTTTCCATTTTAGTCCTCTTTCTATTGGTAACACTGTGACATCATTTCTTTTTCAAATTTATATCTGATTTTTTTACTAAGATATACATTTAGTTTACCTTTCTTCATCTTGTTTACTGTGATTTCACTGTTCTTGAAATATATATATCTGAATCACTTTTCAAATGTATAGTTTACCTTCTTTACGATTCTGAAGTATGCATAAATCATTTTCCAAAAAAAGTTAAAAAGAGGCCTTCCTAGGACTTTGACTTCTGTCAGTATGACAGGCTACATACTAGAAAGCACCCTGCCACTCTAAAACAAGGAGATTCTGGAAAAGGTTTTTAAATACATTTTATTTATTTAAATGCATTTTATTTCAGTAAATAAGTACTTCAAATGGTCCAAAAAAAAAAAAAAAAAAAGCTCAAACCAGCATGGGAGCATGAATATTAAGAGGCTTGGAGGCTTGGAGTTTGGTATTGCCCTAAGGGTAAATGTAGACATATGAGTGTTTACAATTGTTTGGAGACAAACTTTGGGCTAGTTCCAGATAGGTCTCTTTAACCTGAGATTCCTAAATAAGGAAAAATATTGGAAAAAACTAAAGTAGTTCCAGAAGGGTAGTTCCTGTTGGCTTCTAGTAAAAGCATCAAAAAATCCCCAATATAAGCCTTCAGGATCCCCAAAGAGTAAGATAAATACCTCCGTTCTTACAATAAGAAACAGAGATCAGCAAACATAAGAAAAAATGTCAGCCGGGCGTGGTGGCTCACGCCTGTAATCCCAGCACTTTGGGAGGCCGAGGTGGGCGGATCACGAGGTCAGGAGATCGAGACCATCCTGGCTAACACGGTGAAACCCGGTCTCCACTAAAAATACAAAAAAAATTAGCCGGGCGAGGTGGCGGGCACCTGTAGTCCCAGCTACTTGGGAGGCTGAGGCAGGAGAATGGCGTGAACCCCGGGGGGCGGAGCCTGCAGTGAGCCGAGATGGCGCCATTGGACTCCAGCCTGGGCGACAGGGAGACTCCGTCTCAAAAAAAAAAAAAAGAAAAAATGTCAGTGTGATTAAGTTAGAACAGAACAACAAACAACAGATTTAGACCTCCATGGTCTTCAAATATGGGAATTATAATATTCAAATTATAAAATAGCTTTATATGAAATACTACGAATTTTTAAATGGAATTACAAAACAGGCAACAAAGACGATCATAAATAATTGGAATTTTTAAAATAGAAATAAACAATTTATGTGAAAATGAAACATATAATTGTTGACATTTTAAAATCTCATAAAGCCATGGCTGAAACAGCAGATTACACATGGATGAAAGGAGAATTATATCATGGAAGCTGAATCTGAATAAATTACCTGGAATGTAATAGAGAAAACAAGAAGATGGAAATTATAAAAGTGGGATTAACAGATGTGCACAATAGAATAAATCTAATTTATGAATTTCTAGGAGATTAGTGAGAATATAGAAAAAGGAATAATTAAAGGATTAATGATTATTTTTCAATTCTGATGAAAGATATAAATTTTTTTTTTTTTTTTTTTTTTTGAGATGGAGTCTCGCTGTGTCGCCCAGGCTGGAGTGCAGTGGCGCAATCTCGGCTCACTGCAAGCTCCGCCTCCTGGGTTCACGCCATTCTCCTGCCTCAGCCTCTCCGAGTAGCTGGGACTACAGGCGCCCGCCACCGCGCCCGGCTAATTTTTTTTTTTGTATTTTTAGTAGAGACGGGGTTTCACCGTGGTCTCGATCTCCTGACCTCGTGATCCACCCGCCTCGGCCTCCCAAAGTGCTGGGATTACAAGCGTGAGCCACCGCGCCCGGCGAAAGATATAAATTTATGAATGCCCAAAACATGATTTATAGCAAGCTTGATAAATAAAAAGGACTCTAGTCTGGGCATGGTGGCTCACGTCTATAATCCTAGCACTTTGGGAGGCCAAGGCAGTCATAGCACTTGAGTCCAGGAGTTTGAGACCAGCCTAGGCAACACAGCAAAACTCCATCTATACAAAAAATACAAAAATTAGCCATATGTGGTGGCACACATCTGTACTCCCAGCTACTTGGGAGGCTGAGTTGGCTTGGCAGGTTGAGGCTGCAGTGAGCCGAGATTTTTGCCACTGCACTCCATCCTGCCTGGGTGACAAAATGAGACCCTGTCTCAGAAAAAAAGAAAAAGGAAAAAAGAAAAAAATTTAAAAAGGACTCTAGACCTAGATACCTTACAGTAAAACTCCAGAACACAGAGGTAAACATATTTTAAAAGCATCTTTTTTTTTTTTTCAAGATGGAGTCTTGCTCTGTCGCCCAGGCTGGAGTGCAATGGCGCAATCTCGGCTCACTGCAAGCTCCACCTCCTGGGTTCATGCCATTCTCCTGCCTCAGCCTCCCAAGTAGCTGGGACTACAGGCGCCCGCCACCACGCCCGGCTGATTTTTTTTTGTATTTTTAGTAGAGACGGGGTTTCAGCATGGTCTTGATCTCCTGACCTCGTGATCCTCCCGCCTCGGCCTCCCAAAGTGCTGGGATTACAGGCGTGAGCCACCGTGCCTGGCTTTTAAAAGCATCTTTAAAAAAAATTTCCTATAGATGAATGACAACTAGACTACAGATTTCATAACAACAAAGGTAGAAAATACATTTATCAATAATATCTTCAATGTGCTAAAAAAATCATTAACTGTCAACCTGGAATTAGAGAAATCATTGTCCACTTTGAATTATGTACCTAGAAGAATTATCTTTCAGGAATGAGGGAAAAATAAAGCTATTTTGACGCTAATAACATCTGAGAGAATCTGCCACAGCCGACCTTCACCAAAAGAATGTCTAAAAAATGACTTCAGGAAGAAGAAAAACGGTCTCAGAATGAAAACCCAAGATCCAGAAAGTGATAGTGAGGAAAGAAAGTGATGTAATCACCCGACAGGTTCCTCCTGCCTGCTGCACAGACAAAATCACTGAGGCCTGCCACTGAGACCATGGCATTGCAGTGGAGAAGGAATTCAGTTGACCCAAGGCCAGCCCATGAAGGAGAACTGGAGTTATCACCCTGATCAATCTCCCTGAAGGCTCAGAGCTTAGGGATTTTGTGAACCATTTGGTGGGCAGGGGGCTAGGGAATGGGTGCTGCAGCTTGGTTGGGGATGAAAACATAGGGGTGTGGAAACAATCCTCATGAGATAAGCTGAGTCTGCCTCTGGGTGGGACCACAGGACCAGCTGAGTCATGGCTCAGGAGTCTGGGTGGGGTCAATATGAAAAACATCTCAAAAAAGACCAATCTTGGGTTCTACACTATAGATAACATCTAGAGTGATGTTATCTATAGAAGTAATTGGGAAAATGACAACTCTTGTGACCTCTGGCCACATGACCCCTGAGCAGTAAGGGATTATAGAAACTGTGTCTACATCTAAAAAAAAGAAAGAAGGAAGGAAAGAAGGAAGGAAGGAAGGAAAGAAGGAAGAAGGAAGGAAGGAAAAAGAAAGAAAGAGAAAGAAAGAGAAAGGAAAGAAAGAAAGAAAGAAAGAAAAAGAAAGAAAGAAAGGAAGAAGGAAAGAAAGAAAGAAAGAAGGAAAGAAGGAAGGAAGGAAAAAGAAAAGAAAGAAAGAGAAAGAAAAAGAAAGAAAGAAGGAAAGAAGGAAGGAAGGAAGGAAAAAGAAAAGAAAGAGAAAGAAAAAGAAAGAAAGAAAGAAGGAAAGGAAGAAAGGAAGAAACGAAGAAAGAAAGAAAGAAGAAAGAAAGAAAGAAAGAAAGAAAGAAAGAAAGAAAGAAAGAAAGAAAGAAAGAAACTATGTCTACATCTTAGAAGAGTTCAGACCCTTACCATAATCCTATTCTTGTGGCCTTTCATTAGTCTGACAAAGGTGGTTTTTGGCCCCTGAGCAAGGAAGGGGTTAGTTTTAGGGAGGGACTATTATGATCCTTGTTTTCAAGTTAAACTCTAAACTAAATTCCTCCCAAAGTCAGCAGTTAAAATTCAGAGATTATCAGATTGTTATCAAGTGAATGCCCATTGCGAAGGATTTGGAAAAAGAAAGAAGAAAGAATAATTAATTTTAATTTAAAAAAAAATGAAGCAAAGAAGAAAAAAAATGCCAAGGCTTTCTAGATGTGGCCATGATGAAGTAACAGGTATTAGGCTTACTCTTCCATCAGAAACAACAAAATTGGCAACTATATGAATCGACTGTTTCTAGGCATTGAACAACAGATAGTGCTTCCTGTGATCTTTTAGAAAATGGAAATACATTAAATGCGCTCCGTATTCAACACAGCTTTCTGCCTGGGTGCACTTTCCAAACCAGGGTGCAGAGAGGTGAAGCCTAATTAGAATACAAATATGTTGCTGAGCTGAAGAAGCAGAGATCAGAGTTCCAAATGGTAGTAGTGGCTGTAATTTTTGAGCAGAATAGAAGAAAGTAGAGATGTACACAGAAAAGGATCTCAAGAAATACAAAGGGATTCCCTTAGTCTTTGGCTGAATACTAAGTGGTACATGCACAAGAAAACATCCACAAATTCTGGCAGAAAACAGCTACTGGTGGGTTACAAGAAGAGAGATACCTTGGAGTCGCTGGGAGAGTGTAGGAATACCAAATTATAGTTCTGAATAGAAAAAAGTAGAGAGAGAGTCTCTCTGAGCCTACACTGGCTTCAGACCCTGCCTGATAAAAAAAAAAAAAAGGCTGGGAGCGGTAGCTCACATCTGTAATCCCAGCACTTTAGGAGGGTGGATCACTTGAGGTCAGGAGTTTGAGACCAGCCTGGCAAACATGGTGAAACCCTGTCTCTACCAAAAAAAAAAAAAAATATATATATATATATATATATATACACACACACACACACATACAAAAATTAGCTGGTGTGATGGCACATGCCTGTAATCCCAGCTACCTGGGAGGCTGAGACCTCGGCTCACTGCAAGCTCAGCCTCCCGGGTTCACGCCATTCTCCTGCCTCAGCCTCCCGAGTAGCTGGGACTACAGACACCCGCCACCAAGCCCGGCTAATTTTTTGTATTTTTAGTAGAGATGAGGTTTCACCGTGTTAGCCAGGATGGTCTCCATCTCCTGACCTCGTGATCCACCCGCCTCGGCCTCCCAAAGTGCTGGGATTACAGGTGTGAGCCACTGCGCCTGGCTGGTCATAGGTAGATTTTAAAATTTTCTGATTGGCTATTGGTTGAAAGAGTTATTATCAATAGACATGAATGTCTGGGTTACATTAAAGGGTTGTGGACACCAAGGTTTAATCATGCAGATGAAGCCTCCGGGTAGCAAGCTTCAGAGAGAATAGATTGTAAATGTTTCTTATCAGACTTAAGGTCTGTGTTAATGTTAATGCTGGTTGGCTTTTCCTGAATTCCAAAAGGGAGGAGGGTATAATGAAGCATGTCCGACCCTCCCTTCCCATCATGACCTGAACCAGTTTTTCAGGTTAACTTCGGAATCTCCTTGGCCAAGAGAAGGAGTCCATTCAAATGGTTGGGGGACCTTGGAATTTTATTTTTGGTTTACATAGTGAAGGCTAGCTTATTAGAGGCTTTTTTTTTTTTTTTGACAGAATCTCACTTTGTCTCCCAGGTTGGAGTGCAGTGGCACAATCTCAGCTCACTGCAACCTCTGCCTTCTGGGTTCAAGCAATTCTCCTGCCTCAGCCTCCTGAGGAGCTGGGATTACCAGCTCCCAGGTAATCTAGGAGCTGGGTACACATCACCACGCCCAGCTAATTTTTGTATTTTTAGTAGAGATGGGGTTTCACCTTGTTGGCCAGGCTGATCTCAAACTCCTGACCTCAGGTGGTCCACCCACCTTGGCTTCCCAAAGTGCTGGGATTACAGGCATGAACCACCATGCTGGCCCGATATTTTATTTTATTTTATTTTTTCATTTTTAATTATTTTTGAGACCAAGTTTCACTTGTTGCCCAGGCCGGAGTGCAATGGCGCGATCTTGGCTCACCACAACCTCCGCCTCCCAGGTTCAAGCGATTCTCCTGCCTCAGCCTCCTGAGTACCTGAGATTACAGGCATGCGCCACCACACTTGGCTAATTTTGTATGTATAGTAGAGATGGGGTTGTCAGTATAGTAGAGATGTTGGTCAGGCTGGTCTTGAACTCCCAACTTCAGGTGATCCGCCCACCTCAGCCTCCCAAAGTGTTGGGATTACAGGCGTGAGCTACCACAACTGGCCCTGATATTTTATTTTTATAATTCTTATTTTTTTTTTTTTTTTTTTTTTGAGACGGAGTCTCACTCTGTCGCCCAGGCTGGAGTGCAGTAGTGCGATCTTGGCTCACTGCAACCTCCACCTCCCGGGTTCATGCCATTCTCCTGACTCAGCCTCCTGAGTAGGTAGGACTACAGGTGCCCACCACCACGCCCAGCTAATTTTTTATATTTTTAGTAAAGAAGGGGTTTCACCGTGTTAGCCAGGATGGTCTCAATCTCCTGACCTCGTAGTCTGCCCGCCTCGGCCTCCCAAAGTGCTGGGATTACAGGCATGAGCCACTGCGCCCAGCCAATTCTTTTTAAGAGACAGGGTCTTGCCACACTGCCCAGACTGGTCTTGAACTTCTGAGCTCAAGTGATCCTCCTGCCTCAGCCTTCCAAAGTGCTGGGATTACAGGCACAAACCACTGTGCCTGGCCTTTTTTAAAACAGAGACAGGGTTTCCCCATGTTGCCCAGGCTAGTCTCAGACTCCTGGGCTCAAGCAATCTGCCTGCCTTGACCTCCCAAAGCACTGGGATTACAGGTGTGAACCACTGCACCCAGCTCATTCAACATTTTGAATGAAGAAAGGAGTGAATGAGTCTAGGAGCTATTATCAAGCCCAGTGGAGCTCACATCTGGCCTGAATGTTTGATACCAGCTGGGGTGGGAGTAGTGAGCATTACATTGTCAGATCCACTCAAGGCATTAAGCCATTGGCTGAATGGAGAAGGGAAGAGTGACACTGAGGTCTAGCTTCTTGGGATGAAAAGTCAGCCAAGACACAAGTGCATTGAGTACTCATGTTTCAGGGCCCTCTTTAGGGAGAACAGAAGGCTGACTAGTGTCCCGCCAAGCTGGAAGCATCTGTTTTATCTACTGCTCTCTGTTACTAATTAACTATGGGCGCCCCTATTGCCAACACCCCTGTGCTCAAACACAATTAAATTTTAAAATAACATGACTTTAGGAAGAACTGTCCAAAGTGCAGTGGTCTGTGGATGGGAGTTGCCAGGGTGTAGGCAGCAATGATAGCTGAGATCAGAAATCCTTTCTGCCTGTTTACTTTGACCAAGAATCAGACCCAAGTTCTCCCCTGGAGTAGAGAAGGATGGGGAACCTTCTAAGCTGGGTGTGGTGATCTCTTTAAAATCTCAAACATGAGGCCAGGTGCGGTGGCTCATGCTTCTAATCCCGGCACTTTGGGAGGCCGAGGCCGGCGGATCACGAGGTCAGGAGATCGAGACCATCCTGGCTAACATGGTGAAACACCGTCTCTACTAAAAATACAAAAAAATTAGCCGGGCGTGGTGACGGGTGCCTGTAGACCCAGCTTCTCGGGAGGCTGAGGCAGGAGAATGGTGTGAACCTGGGAGGCGGAGCTTGCAGTGAGCCGTGATCACACCACTGCACTCCAGCCTGGGCGAGAGAGCAAGACTCTGTCTCAAAAACGAAAAAAAAAAAAAAAAAAAAACTCAAAAACTCAAACATGAGATCAAAACCTGATCACACGAAATCTGAACCTTCTGTATTACAGACCTTGGCCCTCATGGAACCCCTTTTGGCCTTGCCCAGGAGATGTCTGAACCCTAGAACCTGAGTAGGGTTGTGGGAAGAGCACTAGAGAGGTGGGAAGGGGACTTCAGCTTTAGTTTGGATCTTACCCGTGCGGCCCTAGGCATGTTTCCTGATCGTCTGGGCCTCAGAGGAAAACCAACTGGACCAGCATTCCCAAAGTATCCCCAGGATGTTAACAGGTGTTATGGAAAAGGGAGTTCTGTTAACCAGTGTTTCCCAAAGGGTTGTATGGAACACTCGCTGGTGTTAGGTGGGATGACTTGAGCAGGTTCTGGGATCAAATTAATATTTTTACTCATTCTAACTAACTTTGGCAAATGATTCTCATTTTTCCACTTATAGTAGTGATATAAAATGCTCTTTTAGAATGTACCTTTTAAAAGGTGAGTAGATTTAAAGAAAGAAGATCGAGTCAGTAACAGTTCAGGTTGCTGATATGGCAAAAGGCGTGAAGGCAGTACACAAATGACTGAGACTTGAGATAATTGTCTATTAAACCAAATAACGTGGCTTATTTGTTGCAGGACTCCTGAGGAATTTTGTCTTGTTGATGCGCACTTTGTTTCTTCAAGGAGGGATTTGGCATCTAGCATTTCTTGAATTTATTTGACCGTAGAACCACTCTTTTGGCCAAGTGTGGTGGCTCATGCCTGTAATCCTAGAACTTTGGGAGGCCGAGGCGGACAGATCTCCTGAGGTCAGGAGTTTGAGACCCGCCTGGCCAACATGGTGAAACCCCGTCTCTACCAAAAATACAAAAATATTTAGCCAGGCATGGTGGCACACATCTGTGGCCCCAGCTACTCAGGAGGCTGAGGCAGGAGAATCACTTGAATCCAGGAGGTGGAGGTTGCAGTGAGCTGAGATCAGGCCATTGCACTCCAGCCTGGGTGACAGAGCAAGACTATCTCAAACAAAACAAAACAAAACAAAACAAAACAAACAACAACAACAAAAAAAAACACTCTTTTTCTTTAAAGTAACAGAGCATCTTGTTAGATTCTAGTTCTGGAGATTGTACTTCCAAGAAATGCTTATGAGAAGTGAAGAGGTGGCTTTTAGAGCTGATATTCTTAGGATCTTGGTTCCTTCTCCTTCCCTATGTTGGATGGAAATTCTTAGAAGGGAACACAGGGATGGTGCTGGAAACAGCCATCTAAGCAGGTTTAGATCACAGTTAAAAGCACATTTGCCCTTAAATGCAATGTAATATCCCGGATTGGAAGTTGAAACAGAAAAGGGATATTGGGGGGAAAAAAAACTAGTGAAATTTGGAGTTTAGTTAATACTAGTTAAAACTAGTGGCATTTAGTCTGGAGTTTAGCTAATACCAGTGTGCCAAGGTTGGTTTCCTAGTTTTGACAATGTGCTGTGATAATGCCAGATGTTAACAATAGGGGGCTGGGCGTGGTGGCTCACGCCTGTAATCCCAGCACTTTGGGAGGCCGAGGCGGGTGGATCACTTGAGTTCAGGAGAAGTTCCAGACCTGCCTGGCCAACATGGTGAAACCCCATCTCTACTAAAAATACAAAAATTAGCCGGGTGTGGTGGCACGTACCTGTAATCCCAGCTACTCTGGAGGCTGAGGCGGAAGAATCACTTGAACCCAGGAGGCGGAGGTTGCAGTGAGCGGAGATCACACCACTGCACTGGGTGACAGAGCAAGACTATGTCTTAAAAAAAAGGTGGGGGGGAACTAGCTATGGGGTATACAGAACTCCCTGTGCCATATTTGCAACTTTTTTGGGTAAATCTAAAGCTATTGTACAGTTAAAATGTTTATTTTTAATTATTTATTTATTTTTTGAGACAGAGTCTCACTCTGTTACCCAGGTTGGAGTGCAGTGGTGTGATCTCAGCTCACTGCAACCTCTGCCTCCCGGTTCAAGCAATTCTCCTGCTGCAGACTCCTGAGTAGCTGGGACTACAGGCACACACCACCACGCCCAGCTAATTTTTGTATTTTTTTTTTTTTTTTTTTTTTTTGAGACGGAGTCTCACTCTGTCCCCCAGGCTGGAGTGCAGTGGCGCGATCTCTGCTCACTGCAAGCTCTGCCTCCCGGGTTCACGCCATTCTCCTGCCTCAGCCTCTCCGAGTAGCTGGGACTACAGGCGCCCGCCACCACGCCCGGCTAATTTTTTTGTATTTTTAGTAGAGACGGGGTTTCACCGTGGTCTCCATCTCCTGACCTCGTAATCCGCCCGCCTCGGCCTCCCAAAGTGCTGGGATTACAAGCGTGAGCCACCGCGCCCGGCTAATTTTTGTATTTTTAGTAGAGATGAGGGTTTCACCATGTTGGCCAGGCGGGTTTCGAACTCCTGACCTCTAGTGATCCAGCCGCCTCGGCCTCCCAAAGTGCTGGAATTACAGGCATGGGCCAACATGGATGGCTAAAATGCTTATTTTTTTAAAAGCACATTAGACCAAAGTTTGTCTGGCTGCAGTGGCTCATGCCTGTAATCCCAGTACTTTGGGAGGCTGAGACAGGTGGATCGCTGAGGTCAGGAGTTCGAGGCTAGCCTGGCCAATATGGTGAAACCCCATCTCTACTAAAAATACAAAAATTGGCTGGGCGTCATGACACATGCCTGTAATCCCAGCTACTCGGGAGGCAGAGGCACAAGAATTGCTTGAACCCAGGAGATGGAAGTTGCAGTAAGTGGAGATCGTGCCACTGTACTCCAGCCTGGCTGACAGAGCGACACTCTGTCTCACAAAAAAAAAAAAAAAAAAAAAAAAAATTATACCAAAGTTTGATTCTCTGATTCTGCCACTTGCTAGGTAGTTTGGGCAAGAGATTTAACCCCTTTAATTTTTTGTTTCTGCATCAGAAAAATGTGAATTATAATAGTTCTATTTCAATAGCTTGATGGGAAGATTAAATGATGACCTGACAATAAAGCGTCTAGCATAGCACCTAATATGGAGCAAGACATCAATTCATACCAGGTGATCAAGGCTCAGTTGGGCCCAGGCACTCTGCTCAACAGGAAAAAACAGGGTTAAGCTGAAGCGGAGCAAGAGAGTAGAGGAATCTAATTCACCCACTCACCAAACCCCTGCTGAGACCCCTCCGTGCCCTCCTTGTGCCTTTGCTGGTTCTGAGTTTGGCCCTGTAGGGAGACTCCTAGTAACAGTAAAAGGGAGGGGCATTTTGCATCCTCCTCAATTACATTCTGTTCCCATCACCAGCCCTCCCAGTCACAGCCCGGCCACTCCAACATTCTTCAACTTCAAATTAAGTTTAGGGCCAAAGTCCCCTTGGGGTCAGAGACAAGAACACTCTCTAGACCAAGGACCTGAGGGTGCCAACCTCTCTGACAACAGAAGCTGCGGGCAGTCAGGCTATGGCCATAAAATCCTCCCCAGGTCTTGGTGGGTAAGGCAGATATACTGGCTGAGAGAGACTGTGGTTCTAGAACTCTGCTAACCCTGCCAGAGTCTGTGCCTAAGTAGCAAATGGGTGGAGAAGAGAGAGAGAATTAGCCACTTACTTCCATGTGCAGACAGACACTGGCATTTATTGCAGGCTTATCACAAAAGTCTGCTAGTTATTATATTTCGTAACAGTTACTGGAGGGTTGGAAGGAAAGCAAGACACTGAAAGGGAGAAAAACAGAAACAAAACCAAAAAATTTTATGGAAGGCCTTTAGCTCTCTTCTCAGACAATCCTTGTCCACCCAAAGTGTTAACACAGAAGGTTGAAGATGAATTTTATTCTCTAAAAATAAACACATAGGCTGGCCGTGGTGACTCATGCCTGTAATCCCAGCACTTTGGGAGGCCAAGGCGGGTGGATCGCTTGAGGTCAGGAGTTCAAGATCAGCCTGACCAACATGGTGAAACCCCATCTCTACTAAAAATACAAAATTAGCTAGGTATGATGGCACACACCTGTAGTCCCAGCTACTCGGGAGGCTGAGGCAGGAGAATCACTTGAACCCAGGAGGCAGAGGCTGCAGTGAGTCAAGATTGTGGCACTGCATTCCAGCATGGGCGAGACAGAGTAAGACTCGGACTCAAAAAAAAAAACAAAAAAAAAATATATATATATATGCATACAATACATGAGATTCTCCTCAGGGTAGTGTCAATGTAGGCTCAAGGGGATGGTGGTGGGAAAGAGCGGAATTAGTTTAGACAAGGCACTTGACCAAGAAGTGAAAAGTAACTGCACTCAGAATCACAGGTAGGCAAAATTTCACTATCTTTTCCAATGAGTTGCAGAAATGCTATTGCTTCTTTGCAAATTAATTTGTTTCTAGCTATTTTACTAAACCTACATTAATTTCAATACTTTTAACCAATTCTTTTTAGTTTTTAGTACTGAAACTATATACTCTAAAATATCTTTGTTTCTTCATTTTTACTGTTTGTTCCTTTTATTTCTATTTCATATCTTATTGCAGTAGAAATAATTTTCAAAACATAATTATATAATATAATATACTTTGGCCTCCCAAAGTGCTGGGATTACAGGCGTGAGCCACCGTGCCTGGCCATTTGATGCTCTTGACAAACTATGAAGGCATATATTGTTAGGATTTCCTTTTTACATATAAAATTCAATCTTTGTGCAGTTAGGCAACTAGCCCAAGAATGTAAGTGAAATTGACTACAGTTTTGCATTATAGGAAAAATATTTTTGAATGGCAAGGAATTGCAAGAGTTGAGACAGTCCAAAGTGTCACATCCAACTTGTAAAATAAGGTATTGAAAAGCATCTTACAAGTTTAGCAAAATCAACAGGCTTAGCCCCAAATTCTGCAGATTAAGGAAATCTTGGATAACCTTAGCCATAGAAAAATCAGTTGCTTCTCAGGTTTTTGCTGCTCACAGTGCCATCAATTCATCCTTGTTCTGAAGTGTAAAGATCTTCAGCTTGCAATTTGCAAGGTTGGACATTGGAGGCTACACCATCAGTTATTAATCTTGGACTGGACTCCTTATCTCTTAGATGGGGAAGACAATAGCATAAAACAGCCTGAAATAAGAAAGGGTCAGAGACCAACCTTCCAAATTGTAAAGGGCTGAAAAGTATTATTTTTAACATTCTAGGCCAGGCATGGTGGCTCACACCTGTAATCTCAGCACTTCAGGAAGCTGAGGTGGGAGGAATGCTTGAGCCCACAAATTTAACACCAGCCTGGGCTTTTAGAGTAGAGAGACAGAGAGAGAACTTGTCTCTACAAAATACAAAATTTTAAACAATAAAATCCTAGCCAGCATGGTAGTACACACCTGTGGTCCTGTCTACTCAGGAGGCTGAGGTAGGATGATCGCTTGGGTTGGGAAGATTGAGGCTACAGTGAGCTGATCATGCCACTGCACTCCAGCCTGGGTGACAGAGTGAAACCCTGTCAAGAAAGAAAAAGAAAAGAAAGAAAAGACAGAGAGAGAGGGAGGGAGGGAGGAAGGGAGGAAGGGAGGAAAGGAGGAAGGGAGGAAGGGAGGAAGGAAGGAAGGAAGGAGAGAAAGAACGAGAGAAAGAAAGGGAAAGATAAAGACAGAAAGAAAGAAAGAAAAGAAAAAGAAAAAGAAGAGAAAAAAAGAAAAAGATAAAGGGTCAGAGAAACTCTTTATCTTCTAATCTTGCTGAAGTAAAGTCAGGATGTTTTGAAAAAAAAGGAAAACTTCACTATGCAAGTAATACAAATACATCCTAAATACACACAAAAACTATTTTACAGTGCCATGAGTCTGATGATAGGTTAAAGTTCAGACAAAGCTAAATATAACCATCATTACTTAGATGGTTACATAGAAATATATATTTTTCTATGATTTCCTGAATCCTTATCTTTACTTTGTTTCCCTTTCCTGGCCAACTTTCCCAAGACATCCTCAGGGTCTGATAGGAAGTGCCTCCTTCCAGGAAAGGCTGGCTACCTGATGTGAATCTTGAGCCTAATAGGTGAGAAAGCAATTCTCCCATACAGAACCACCTACACCTCAGGTGCCCTGGGTTCCCAGAAGTTCACTGTTGTGGTTTCTCTTCCAAGGCTGGTTTATGTGTGGTTGACTGAACCTTTTTGTAAGACACCATAAGTGCAGGATGAGCGTCTAATAAGGGTGGTGGACTCTTTTGACCAACGGATCTGGGGTCCATTTGTTAGTGTCTATGATAGGAACATGTATGTGCTCAGGACTTAATCATTCTAGTGGATATGATTACAGGAGACAAAATCACAGGGGTCAAGGTGGAATGAGCACAAAAGGAGTTGGATGTTCTTTTAGAAGTTATTCTTTTAAACTCTAGTATGGTAACCAGAGGAATTGTTCTCTTCTACTCTAAAATATATTTCTACTGAATTTGGCACTGGCCATCTCAAATCAGTACTGTATATTCTTTCCTCTGAGAACTACTGACAAAACACTGTCAAATTATTTATATCCAGCTCTTTACCCCCTGCTCCATGCAAACCAAAATCTATCTTTACCAAATATCAGCTCTACTATATGTTACAATTCATTTAAAAACTCCTCACCTATATTTTCATGTTAGACCTAGATTGTGATTTCTTTAAGAACATTAAGAACATTTTTTCAAAGGCCAGGCACAGTGGCTCACGCCTGTAATCCCAGCACTTTGGGAGGCCAAGGCGGGTGGATCACGAGGTCAGGAGATTGAGACCGTCCTGGCTAACACAGTGAAACCCTGTCTCTACTAAAAATACAAAAAAAAATTAGCCGGGCAAGGTGGCGGGCACCTGTAGTCCCAGCTACTCGGGAGGCTGAGGCAGGAGAATGGTGTGAACCCCGGGGGGTGGAGCCTGCAGTGAGCCGAGATCGCGCCATTGCACCCCAGCCTGGGTGACAGCGAGACTCTGTCTCAAAAAAAAAAAAGAACATTTTTTCTCCTCAAACATATTTACTCTCAGGCCGGGCATGGTGGCTCATGCCTGTAATCCCAGCACTTTTGGAGGCCAAGATGGGCGGATAGCTTGAATTTGAGACCAGCCTGGCCAATACGGTGAGAGCCATCTCTACTAAAAATACAAAAATTAGCTGGGCGTGGTGGTGCGTGGCTGTAATCCCAGCTACTTGGGAGGCTGAGGCACAAGAATTGTTTGAACTCGGGAGGCGGAGGTTGCAGTGAGCTGAGATCACACCACTGCACTCCAAGCTGGGTGACAGAGCAAGACTATTAAAAAAAAAAAATTGCTGCTCTTAAAATTGGCTGATCTTAGGAATTTTGGAGAATTATGAATAGCAAGCCCGAAAACACCTGTCCACAGAAACTGAAGCTCGGGCTAGGCACAGTGGCTCATGGCTGTTACCCTAGCACTTTGGGAGGCTGAGGTGGGAGGATCACTTGAGCCCAGGAGCTTGAAACCAGCCTGGGCAACATAGGGAGTCTCCACCTCTGCAAATTAAATTAAATTAAATTAAATTAAATTAAATTAAATTAAATTAAATTAAAATTAAAAAGAAAATAAAGAGGAAAAGAGAAAAGAAAGGAAAGAAAGAGAAAGAAGAGAAAGGAAGGAAGGAAGGAAGAAGGAAAGAAAGAAAGAAGAGAGAGAAAGAGAAAGAGAAAGGAAAGGAAAGGAAAGGAAAGGAAAAGAGAGGTCAGGCGTGGTGGCTCACGCCTGTAGTCCCAGCACTTTGGGAAGCAGAAGCGGGCAGATCACCTGAGGTCAGGAGTTCGAGACTAGCCTGGCCAACATAGTGAAACCCCGTCTCTACTAAAAATACAAAAATTAGCTGGACATGGTGGTGGGCACCTGTAATTCCAGCTACTCAGGAGGCTGAGGCAGGAGAATTGCTTGAACCCGAGAGGTGAAAGTTACAGTGAGCCAAGATCGTGCTATTGCACTCCAGCCTGGGCGACAAGAGGGAAACTCCGTCTCAAAAAAAAAAAAAAAGAAAGAAAGAAGAAAGGGAGAGAGAGAGAAAGGAAGGGAGGAAGGAAGGAAGAAGAGGAGGGGAAGGAAGGAGGGAGGGAGGAAGGGAGGAAGGAAGAAGAGGAGGGGAAGGAGGGAGGGAGGGAGAGGAGGGAGGCATCGAGGGAGGGAGGGAGGGAGGCAGCGAGGGAGGGAGGGAGAGACTTTAGCTGGGTCAGGGGTATTTTACCAGAACTAGCCCAGTAGTGCACAGTGCCACCTAGTGGTGAACCTGCACCACCAAAGAGACCTTCCTTCTGGAAAGTGTGTGACTGCAGAGAAGGGGCTGGACCACAACAGGATAAAACACTCCCTTGGGTGAGCTATGACAAAGTTTAGCAGCAGATGCTACACATTTACATCCTCTCTGGTTTCTGAGGTCTTGCCTCTCTTAGCTTACAGTTTCCTCTTCTGTACAATAAGGGCAGCCAGGTGAACTCGAGGTTCCCTTTCTGGACTGCTTCTTTGTATGGATCAAAATCCCCCTCTAAAGCTTCCCCTCATACTTCCTCTTTTTCTTTTCTTTTTTTTTTTTTTTTTTTTTTGAGACGGAGTCTCGCTCTTTCACCCAGGCTGGAGTGCAGTGGCGCGATCTTGGCTCACTGCAGGCTCCGCCCCCCGGGGTTCATGCCATTCTCCTGCCTCAGCCTCCTGCGTAGCTGGGACTACAGGCGCCCGCCACCTCGCCCGGCTAATTTTTTGTATTTTTAGTAGAGACGGGGTTTCACCGTGTTAGCCAGGATGGTCTCGATCTCCTGACCTCGTGATCCGCCTGCCTCGGCCTCCCAAAGTGCTTGGATTACAGGCGTGAGCCACCGCGCCCAGCCACTTCCTCTTTTTCTAGTTGCAAGTAAAGAAGATAATAAAATGAAAGTCTTTATTATGAAATGAGAATTTTGTTCTTAGTTCAGGTTGTAGAAGAATGCTTAGGTGTAAGATTTATTTGGCAGAAGTATAAATTGCATTCGGACTGCAAAATGAAGTTCTAGAACATGCAACATGCTTAGAAAACAATATAAGAGGCTGGGCGCAGTGGATCTCACCTGTAATCCCAGCACTTTCGGAGGCTGAGGTGGGCACATGGCCTGAGGTCAGGAGTTTGAGGCCAGCCTGGCCAACATGATGAAACCCTGTCTCTCCTGAAAATACAAAAATTAGGCTTGGAGGCAGGCGCCTGTAATCCCAGCTACTCGGGAGGCTGAGGCAGGAGAATCGCTTGAACCAGGGAGGTGGAGGTTGCAGTGAGTGGAGATCATTCCACTGCACTCCAGCCTGGGCGACAGAGCGAGACTTTGTCTCAAAACAACAACAACAAAACCAATATGAGAATGTTACATTTTTCTTTTCTAAATTGTGAAAACCACATTACAGAATATTTGGAAAACAGAAGGAGGAACATCGCTTCTATCACCGACATTGTGAACATGCTTCCACTTGCTTTTTTTTTTTTTTTGAGATGGAGTCTTGTTCTGTCGCTGTGTCGCCCAGGCTGGAATGCAATGGTGCGAACTCTGCTCACTGCAACCTCCACCTCCCGGGGTCAAGCGATTCTCCTGCCTCAGCCTCCCAAGTAGCTGGGATTACAGGCACACGTTACCACACCTGGCTAATTTTTGTATTTTTAGTAGAGACGGGGTTTCACCACGTTGGCCAGGCTGGTCTTGAACTCCCGATCTCAGGCGATCCACCTGCCTCGGCCTTTCAAACTGCTGGGATTACAGGTGTGAGCCACCACTGAGCCTGGCAATTTTTGTGTTTTTAGTAGAGATGGGGTTTTGCCATGTTGCCCAGGCTGACCTCAAACTCCTGGGCTCAAGTGATCTACCTGCCTTGGACTCCCAAAGTGCTGGGATTACAGGCATGAGCCACCACACCTGGCCTGCTTATATTTCTTTATATATATATATATATGTGTATATATATATATATATATTTTTTTTTTTTTTTTTTTTTTTTGAGACAGAGTCTCGCTGTCGCCCAGGCTGGAGTGCAATGGCGCGATCTCGGCTCACTGCAGGCTCCACTCCCCTGGGTTCACGCCATTCTCCTGCCTCAGCCTCCCGAGTAGCTGGGACTACAGGCACCTGCCACCTCGCCCGGCTAATTTTTTGTATTTTTGGTAGAGATGGGGTTTCACTGTGTTAGCCAGGATGGTCTCGATCTCCTGACCTCGTGATCCACCCGCCTTGGCCTCCTAAAGTACTGGGATTACAGGCGTGAGCCACTGCGCCCGGCCTCTTTCTATTTATTTTTATCCCTACCCTTTGCCCATTTTATGAGCTTGTTTATATATTTCTTTCTTATTAATTTGAAGCATATATAGATCATATATATAGATCATATAGATAGATCATATGTAGATAGAGCATATATATAGATCATATATATATAGATAGATAGATCATATATATATGATCTGCCCACCTCAGCCTCCCAAAGTGCTGGAATTACAGGCGTGAGCCACTGTGCCTGGCCCAGTTATTTATATTTTAATAATATTTACACTTTGTTACATCTTGCAAATATTATCTTCCAGTCTATAATTTATCTTTTGGCTTTGTTTTAAAAAAAAAATGTATTTTCGCTGAGCGCTGTGGCTCATGCCCGTAATCCCAACACTTTGGGAGGCTGAGGCAGGTGAATCGCTTGAGGACAGTAGTTCAAGACCAGCCTGGCCAACACAGTGAAACCCATCTCTACTAAAAATAAATACAAAAAAATTAGCAGGGCATGGTGGTGCATGCCTGTAATACCAGCTACTCGGGAGGCTGAGGCACTACTCAGGTGGCTCTCTATCTAGAAGAAAACAGAGTTATAACTTTGCCTCATATGACTCACACTATAAATAGTAAACCCCACAGAGACTGAAAATACCAATACAAAAAAAACCCCATTAAAATAGCAGAAAATAAAAGTGAACATTTGTTTTGCTTAACCTCTTTTAACAAAGACTGTGCCAGGTGCCGTGGCTTACACATATAATCCCAGCACTTTGAGGCCAAATGACTTATTTAATATGAACATACCCTTTGATCCAGTAATCCTACTTCTAGAAATGTACTTTATAGAAATAAAAGCACTGGTATATAACAATTTATATGTAAGGATGTGCATTACATAATTTCTTTTATAATAGCCAAAAAATCTGGAATCACCATTAACGTATATAGGGAATGTTTTAATAAGTTATGGCAAATCCATAGTAAAAAATATTATTAAGTTATTTAAAAGAATGCTATAGATTTCTATATACATTGACTTAGAAAAATATTCAGCACTGGCTGGGTCTGGTGGCTCATGCCTGTTAATTCCAGCACTTTATGTGGGGGTGATCAGACCCAACACCAGGTCTTGGGGGTGACAAAGTCCAACGAAGTCAAAGGAATGAGAAAAAGGCAGTTTGAGAGAGAAAGCGGGACCAGGGGGCCATTGCGAGTGTGGAGGCTGCAAAGCCTGCTGTTCTGGGAGGCCATGCTATTTATTGGTGCTCAAACAAAGAAACAGGTGGTGAGGATGTGGGGGTTGAAAGGAAACAGTGCATCAAGTGAATGAGAAACATATGGCTGCTTGAGATAATGGGAGTGCTAGAAGCAAGGAGCCAGCAAGTCTAGCAGACATGCAAACCCTGCCTCAGCTTGTTTCCCAACACTCAGCTTTTCTCCCAACACTTTGGGAGGCTGAGGTGGGTGGATCACCCTGAGGTCAGTAGTTCAAGACCAGCCTGGCCAACATGGTGAAACCCCCATCTCTACTACAAATACAAAAATTAGCCGGGTGAGGTGGTGAGAGCCTATAATCCCAGCTACTCAGGAGGCTGAGGCAGGAGAATTGCTTGAACCCGGGAGGTGGAGGTTGCAGTGAGCCGAGATTGTGCCGCTGCACTCTAGCCTGGGCGACAGATCAAGATTCCATCAAAAACAAACAAACAAACAAAAAAACCCCTCATATTTCTGTATATGGATAGAAAAAAAATTAAAAGTTATGCCTCATAAGGTTATCATTAGTTTCCTCAATGAGAGGGAATTGGAAGGAGGTTGAAAGGTAGGAAGTGAAGATTATGAATTTTTATTTTACAGACATGTATTTTTTGAAATACAGTGTCAAGAAAGAAATCACATTACTAACTGGTTAATTATCCAAAAAGTAGACAAATTGTTTAGCCTATGGGAGGGGAGGTAGAAGGATCAATACCCATGTTTTCCCACTTTGGAAGGCCAAGGGAGGTGGATTACTTGAGGCCAGGAGTTTGAGACCAGCCTGGCTGACATGGTGAAACCTGGTCTCTACTGAAAAATAATAATAAAAAAAATTATTCAGGAGGGGTGGCAGGCGCCGGTAATCTCAGCTACTCGGGAGGCTAAGGCAGGAGAATCACTTGAACTCGGGAGACAGAGGTTGCAGTGAGCCGAGATCACGCCACTGCACTACAGCCTGGGTGACAGAGCAAGATCCTGTCTAAAAAAACAAACAAACAAACAAAAAACATGTTTTTCCATCAAGAAGGCCAAAGGGAGGATAATGACCTCATACATCAACAGGTTGGTAGATTTGATAGTCTTGTATGCTGTCAGGGTAGAAGTAGAAGCAGTGGACAGGAATTTCAGGAGGGCTAATTTTAACACAATATGATGTAAGTTTCTAATCACTAGAAGTGATCAAAAACTGAAGCATCTGTCATATGGAATTTGAGTTTTCCATTGCTAGAAATATTCAAGCTGGGGCTAGGTGACCATCTGTCATGTATGCAGTGAAACAAATGTCTAAATTTGACTGGAGACTGCACTAGATGATTTTGAACAACCTCCCAATGCTAGAATTCTATGATTTTAATACCTGGAAAAACTTCATTAAAAAATAGCAGTGTAATGGCTGGGCAGAGTGGCTCATGCCTATAATCTCAGCACTTTGGGAAGCCGAGGTGGGTGGATCACCTGAGGTCAGGAGTTCGAGACCAGCCTGGCCAACATGGTGAAACCCCATCTCTACTAAAAATACAAAAATTAGCTGGGCCTGGTGGCTTGTGCCTGGAGTCCCAGCTACTCAGGAGGCTGAGGCAGGAGAATAGCTTGAACCCAGGAGGTAGAGATTGCAGTGAGCCGAGATCATGCTACTGCGTTCCAGCATGGGCAACAGAGCAAGACTCCATCTCAAGAAAAAAAAAAATTAACTGGGCATGGTGATGCATGCCCTGAGAGGCAGAGGTTGCAGTGAGCTGAGATTGTGCCACTGTACTCCAGCCTGGCCTACAGAGTGAGACTCCGTCTAAAGAAAAAAAAAAACATAGCAGTGTAAATGAAGGGCCTGAAGAATCAGAAAGGACATATACAATATACAAAGTCATTAAATACATAAAAGGAATTATTATATGATAGATGTGACATTTTGAAGAAGCAAGGAAAAGATTGACAATTCACTAAATAATGATAAGACAAATTGAATTATGGAGAATATAAAATTAGTTTTCAGCCGGGCGCGGTGGCTCAAGCCTGTAATCCCAGCACTTTGGGAGGCTGAGGCGGGCGGATCACGAGGTCAGGAGATCGAGACCATCCTGGCTAACACGGTGAAACCCCGTCTCTACTAAAAACACAAAAAATTAGCCGGGCGTGTTGGTGGGCGCCTGTATTCCCAGCTACTCGGGAGGCTGAGGCAGGAGAATGGCGTGAACCCAGGAGGTGGAGGTTGCGGTGAGCCGAGATCGCGCCACTGCACTCCAGCCTGGGGGGCAGAGAAAGACTCCGTCTCAAAAAAAAAAAAAAAAAAAAATTAGTTTTCTTCCTCATTCTTTACCAATATGTTTTTTTATGAATCAAAGTTTTACTTGTTAAAAAGATTGAACTATTAAAAATTGAGTCCAAAAATAATGGCTGCACTGTTTTTATTATCCAGGAGTTGGAAGCCATTTTGAAGGAATATATTAAATCCAGAGGACACAATTTAAATAACTGGAAAATTTGACTCACAGAAAATGCTTCTATTGAAAAGAATACTATTGAAGTCAAAAGATGTACAGCAAAATAAAATATATATATATATATATTTAAAGAGATGGGGTCTCACTATGTTGCCCAGGCTGGTCTCAAGCTCCTGGCCTCAAGCATTCCTCCCGTCTTGACTTCTCAAAGTGCTGGTATTATAGGTGTGAACCACTGCATCCTGCCTGAATATTTGTAAGAGCTACTTTCCTTAATATGGAAAGAGTTCTTAAAAATCAATAATTTAGGATGGGTGTGGTGGCTTATGCCTGTACTCCTAGCACTTTGGGAAGCCAAGGTGGGCTGATTGCTTGAGCCCAGCAGTTCAATAACAGCCTGGGCAACATGGTGAAACCCCATCTCTACACACAATACAAAAATTAGCTGGGCATGGTGGAGCATGCTGGCAGTCCCAGCTACTCAGGGGGACTGAGGTGAGAGGATTGCTTGAGCCTGAGAGATCAAGGCTGCAGTAAGCCATAATTGCATCACTGCACTCCAGCTGGAGTGACAGAGTGAGACCCTGTCTCAAAAAAATTAAAATTAAAAATTAAATAATTTAAAGATAAATACCCTAACAACAAAATAGGCAAAGCCCATGAACAGGTAAATCATATTGAGTAATATTGACCTTTACATACCGGAAAAGATGGTTCGTTTCATTCATAGTGAATTCCACTTTTCCATCAATAAGATTGACAAGTATTAAAAAGTTTGATAATGCAAAGTATTGCCACAAAGATATAGAGAAATAGGCAATCTCATACCTTGTAAGTAGAAATGTAAATTAGCACAATATTTTGGAGAGTAATTTGATATTATTGTAACTTTTAAATGCATATACCGTTTCGTCCAACATTTTAATTCTAAGGATTTATCATATAGCTTTATACTTTTGTGAGGGTATCTGTGAAAAAAAATTTGATAGGAATAATAGCTTCTATTTATTAGAACTCTACTACATACGAGGTGCTGTATTATTAAAAATAATATATATAGGCCAGGTGCGGTGGCTCACGCTTGTAATCCCAGCAGTTTGGGAGGCCAAGGCAGGTGGATCACCTGAGGTCGGGAGTTCAAGACCAGCCTGACCAATGAGGAGAAACCCCATCTCTACTAAAAATACAAAATTAGCTGAGTGTGGTGGCACATGCTTATAATCCCAGCTACTTGGGAGGCTGAAGCAGGAGAATTGCTTGAACCTGGGAGGCAGAGGTTGCAGTGAGCTGAGATCTCTGCCTCAAAAATAATAATAATAATAATAATAAATATGTATATGTTTTTTTTTTTTTTTTTTGAGACAGGGTCTTACTTTATTGCCCAGGCTAGAGTGCAGTGGCACAATCTCAGCTCACTGCAAGCTCCGCCTCCCAGGCTCAAGTGATTCTTTTGCCTCAGTCTCCTGAGCAGCTGGGATTACAAATGTGTGCCACCATGCACAGCTAATTTTTGTAATTTTTGGTAGAGACGAGGTTTTACCATGTGGGCCAGGCTGGTCTCAAACTCCTGACCTCAAGGGATCCTCCCACCTCACCCTCCTAAAATGCTGATATTACAGGTGTGAGCCACTGCGCCAGGCCGGAAGTATACTTTATAAGGCTCTTATACTATACATGAAAACGTATCTCATTTTAAGAAAAACTGTGATAGGTAAAAGATATATACTATAAAACCTAAAGCAACTTTTAAAATAAAAATAGCAAATAAGCAAATAAAATACCTTGGAATCATAACAAATATTTACTTAATGCAAAAAAAATGCAAGGGAAAAAAGTGAAAGTAAGAGACAGATGAGGAAAAAAGAAATGCAAATAGCAAGATAACAGATTTAAACTTAACCGTATCACTAATCACCTTCAATATAAATAGTTTCAACTAGGGGTCAGTGAACTGTAGCTTGAAACCAAATCATGTCTGTTTCCTGGTTTGTTTGCTGGTTTGTTTGTTTTTTGAGACAGAGTCTCACTCTGTTGCCCAGGCTGGAATGCAGTAGCATGAATATGGCTCACTGTAGCCTCGATCTCTCAGGCTCAAGTGATCCTCCCACCTCAGCTTCCCAAGTACAATTTTTTTTTGTATTTTTTTTGTAGAGTCTGATCTCAAACTCCTGGGTTCAAGTGATTCTCCTGCTTTGGCCTCCCAAATTACTGGGATTACAGTCATGAGCCACCAACCCCACCGTCTGTTGTCTGTTTTTGCAGTGCTCATGAACTAAAAGCGGTTTTTACATTTTTTAATGGTAAATTTTTTCTATAACTGACTGTATAATTGTTTCAATTTTGCCTCTTGTCCCACAAAGCCTAAAATATTTACTCTATGGCCCTTTGAGTTTGCCCACCTGTGTGGTATAAATATCCCAATTGTAAGGCAGAAAGTATAGCATTGGATGGACATTTGGGTAGTTTCCACTTTATGGCCATTATAAATAATGAAGCTACTAACACTCATGTTCAAGTTTTTGTGTGAACATATAATATGTTCTCAATTCTCTCGGATATATGCATAAGGAACGGAACTCCTGAATCATGTGGCACCTCTATGTTTAACCTTTTGAGGAATGGCCAGACTATTTTCTTTTACTTTCTTTTTTTCTGAGACAGGGTCTTGATCTGTCACCTAGGCAGGAGTGGTATGATTTCGATTCACAGCAATCTCCACCTCTCTTGCTCAAGCAATCCTCCCACCTCAGCCTCCCGAGTACCTGGAACTACAGATGCATGCCACCATGCCTTGCCAATATATATATATATATGATATATATATATATGAGATATCACAGAACCTCTTTTTTTCAGTCTTGAAATAAAAATAACAAAAAAAAAATATATATATATATATATATTTTTTTTTTTTGGTAGGAATAGCGTTTCACCATATTGCCCAAGCTGGTCTTGAACTCCTGGCCTCAAGCGATCCACCTGCCTCGGCCTTGCAAAGTGCTGGGGTTACAGGCGTGAACCACCATGACTGGCCAGACTATTTTCTAAAGTGGCTGCACCATTTTACTTACCTACCACCTGTGCATAAAGTTTCCAATTTCTCCGCAATCTCACCAACACTTATTATCTATTTTTATTATAGCCATCCTAGGAAATGTGAACTGGTATCTCAATATGGGCTTGATTTGCATTTTTCTGATGGCCAAAGGAGTTGAGATTTTTGTTTTTTTATTGGCCATTTGTATATTTTCTTTGGAGAAATGTATATTCAGATCCTTTGCCCATTTAAAAATTTGATTATTTGTCTTATTGGGTTGTAAAAGTTCTTTATATATGCAGGACACTAGACTCCTATCAGCTATATAATTTAGAAATATTTTTTGTGGGGTTTTTTTTGCTTTCGTGATGGTTTCCTTTGAAGCACAAATGTTTTTAATTTTGATGATGCCCAATTTACCTATTTTTTTCTTTGATTGTGCTTTTGGTATCGTATCTAAGAAATAATCATCTAATCCAAAGTCATAAAATTGTACACATATTTTCTTCAAAGTTTTTTTTTTTAACTTTTATTTTAGTTTCGGGGGTACATGTGCAAGTTTGTTATATAGGTAAACGGTGTGTCACAAGGGAGAATTTTTTTTTGAGACAGAGTCTTACTCTGTTGCCCAGGCTGGAGTGCAGTGGTATGATCATGGCTCACTGTAGCCTTGACTCAGGCGATTCCCCCACCTCAGCCTCTCCAGTATGGGTCCTCCCAACTTGTTATTTTTATTTCAAGACTGAAAAAAACAAGAGGTTCTGTGATATCTCATATAATTTTAGCATCAGCTTATACTGCAAAGAAGTCACCTGGGACATGGATAAGGACTGCATTGGATCTGCAGATCAATTTGAGGAGCACTGCCACCTTTACAATACGAAGTCTCCAGTGTCCACTCTTTCTCACTTGCCCTCTCTGATCTGACTGTTCATCTCCACCAGCTTCTTCCCACTCCTGCCCACTTTAGCTTGCTCCGGGAAATTAAAAATTTGTCTTTCTTTTTGGTAGAGACCAGGTCTCACTGTGTTGCCCAGGTTGGTCCTGAACTCCTGGGCTTAAGCAATCCTCCTGCCTCGGACTTCTAAAGTATGGGGATTACAGGCGTGAGTCACTGTGCTCAGTTACTAAAATTCATCTTTCTTTCTTTTCTTTCTTTCTTTCTTTTTTTGAGATGGAGCTCACTCTGTTGCCAGGCTGGAGTGCAGTGACACAATCTCAGCTCACTGCAACCTCCACCTCCCAGGTTCAAGTGATTCTCCACCTCAGCCTCCCAAGTAGCTGAGATTACAGGCACGCACCACCACACCCAGCTAATTTTTGTATTTTTAGTAGAGATGGGGTTTCACCATGTTGCCCAGGATGGTCTCAATCTCCTGACCTTGTGATCCGCTCACCTCAGCCTCCCAAAGTGCTGGGATTACAGGCATGAGCCACCAGGCTCGGCCATTTTTCTTTATTTTGAAGAGAAATACTGTATTACTTAGACTCTAACCCAGACCCACTCTAAGCTCTAGATTGCTACAACCATGAGAGTCTATGAAGTATTTGGCCCAGCAAAGAGAGTGCACTTTCTGATGATTTCTGCCTCCAGCTTTTCAAAGGAACACCTCTTTCTCCCTATTCCATATGCATAACTCTCACATAGTCTTTTTTTTTTTTTTTTGAGACGGAGTTTCACTCTTGTTACCCAGGCTGGAGTGCAATGGCGCGATCTTGCCTCACTGCAACCTCTGCCTCCCAGATTCAAGCAATTCTCCTGCCTCTGCCTCCCGAGCAGCTGGAATTACAGGTACCCACCACCATGCCTGGCCAATTTTTTGTATTTTTAGAGGAGACAGAGTTTCAGTATGTTGGCCAGACTGGTCTCAAACTCCTGACTTCGTGATCGGCCCGCCTCGGCCTCCCAAAGTGCTGGGATTACAGGTGTGAGCCACCACGCCTGGCCTGTAATCACAGTTTACGTACACACAAATTTGTGTTCTACTTTTTTTTTTTTTTTGAGACAGAGTCTTGCTCTCTCACCCAGGCTGGAGTGCAGTGGCGCGATCTCGGCTCACTGCAAGCTCCGCCTCCCAGGTTCACGCCATTCTCCCGCCTCAGCCTCTCCGAGTAGCTGGGACTACAGGCGCCCGCCACCACGCCCGGCTAGTTTTTTGTATTTTTAGTAGAGATGCGGTTTCACCGTGGTCTCGATATCCTGACCTCGTGATCCACCCACCTCGGCCTCCCAAAGTGCTGGGATTACAAGCGTGAGCCACCGCGCCCGGCCTTGTGTTCTACTTTGATTTGATGTTATTTTACCAAATATATATACATATAAATTTGTTATACTCTCTTTTTTATTTGATGTTGTTGCATGAGTTTTCCATCATGAGTCTTATCTTTAAAAACTGTATAATTCCATCATGTAGAGATGGCATAATTGGCTTAATCATTTCTGTACTGTTAAACATTTGAGACATTCCTTTAACTTTTTTTTGGTATGGGGAAAAATTGTTATAAAATATTTTAAAATAAAGTTCCTTTTCCTTCAAATTATTTTTCTGAAAATAAACCCCTAGGGTGCCAGGTGTGGTTGCTCACACCTATAATCACAGCACTTTGGGAGGATGAGGCGAGTGGATCACCAGAGGTCAGGAGTTCGAGACCAGCCTGGCCAATATGGTGAAACCCAGACTCAACTAAAAATACAAAAAATAGCTGGGCGTGGTGACGGGCACCTGTAGTCCCAGCTACTCAGGAGGCTGAAGCAGGAGAATCAGTTGAACCCAGGAGGTGGAGGCTGCAGTGAGCTGAGATCATGCCACTGCACTCCAGCCTGGACGACAGAGCTGAGACTCCATCTCGAAAAATAATAATATTTAAAACTGGTGAAAGTAGCACCCTTGTCTTGTTCCTGATTTTAGAGGGAAAGCTTTCAGTCTTTCACACTTGAGTATAATATTGGATGTGTTTTATCATGTTTAGGTATTTTATCATGTTGAGGAATTTTCCCTACATTCCTAGTTTTCTGGGAGGTTTTTTTTTTTATGAAAGAGTATTGGATTTTGTCAAAGACTTTTCTACATCAATTGAGTTGATTATGTGGTGTTTCCCTTTTATTATATTAATCTGATGAATTACATTGATAGTTTTCTTATTTTGAGCCACCATTAGGGTGGAGAGGCATGCATAGAGCACAGAGGATATTTTGAAGGTTTGTTATTAGATGTATAAATGTCAGTAATTGCTATGTATCTTGTTGTTTTAATACATTTTATTAATATAGTATATAAATAAATAAATTTTTATTTCCCTAATGACTAATGATGTTGCCTATCCTTTTGTGTGTTTATTTTGCCATCTGTATATCTTCTCTGTTAAAGTGCCTTTTTTTTTTTTTTATTGAGATGGAGTCTTGCTCTGTCGCCCAGGCTGGAGCGCAGTGGCGCAATCTCGGCTCACTGCAAGCTCCACCTCCCGGGTTCACACCATTCTCCTGCCTCAGCCTCCCGAGTAGCTGGGACTACAGGCGCCCGCCAACACGCCCGGCTAATTTTTTGTATTTTTAGTAGAGATGGGGTTTCACCGTGTTAGGCAGGATGGTCTCGATCTCCTGACCTCGTGATCCGCCCGCCTCGGCCTCCCAAAGTGCTGGGATTACAGGCGTGAGCCACTGCGCCCGGCCTCAAGTGCCTTTTATCTTTCAAAAAATTTGGGTCATTTGTTTTCCTTTTTTGTTTGTTTGCTTGTTTGACATTATTTTTGCTTGTTTTTTTTGTTTTGTTTGTTTGTTTGTTTGTTTGTTTGTTTGTTTTTTTGTTTTGAGATGAAATTTCACTCTTGTTGCCCAGGCTGGAGTGCAATGGCACAATCTCGGCTCACCCCAACCTCCGCCTCCCGGGTTCAAGCGATTCTCCTGCCTCAGCCTCCCAAATAGCTGGGATTACAGGCATGCACCACCATGCCCGGCTAATTTTGTGTTTTTTTTTAGTAGAGACAGGGTTTCTCCGTGTTGGTCAGGCTGGTCTCGAGCTCCCGACCTCAGGTGATCTGGCTGCCTCGGCCTCTCAAAGTGCTGGGATTATAGGCATGGGCCACCGTGCCCAGCCACTTGTTTGTTTTTTTGTTTTTTGAGACAGAGTCTTTCTCTGTCACCCAGGCTGGAGTGCCATGGCTCGATCTCGGCTCACTGCAACCTCCGCCTCCCATGTTCGAGCGATTCTTGTGTCTCAGCCTCCCAAGTAGCTGGGATTACAGGCACACACTACCACACCTGACTAATTTTTTTTTTTTTTGTATTTTTAGTAGAGCCAGGGTTTGCCATGTTGGCCAGGCTGGTCTTGAGCTCCTGACCTCAGGTGATCCGCCTGCCTTGACCTCCCAAAGTGCTGGGATTACAGGCGTGAGCCACCATGCCCGGCTGAAAAAATTGTTTATTTCCATAGGTTTTGGGGGGATAGGTGGTGTTTGGTTACATGAGTTAGTTCTTTAGCGGTGATTTGTGAGATTTTGGTGCACCCATCACCTGAGCAGTATACACTGCACTCAATTTGTAGTCTTTTATTCCTCACCCACTTCCCACCCTTCTTTCCTGAGTCCCCTAAGTCCATTGTGTTATTCCTATGCCTTTGCATCCTCATAGCTTAGCCCCCACTTATGAATGAGAACATACAATGTTTGGTTTTCCATTCCTGAGTTACTTCACTTAGAATAATAGTCTCTAGTCCCATCCAGGTTGCTGTGAATGCCATTAATTCATCCCTTTTTATGGCTACGTAGTATTCTATCAGGAAATACAAATTTAAATCCAATGCCATACCACTACAATCCCATTAGAATGGCCAAAATTCAAAAGCTCGATGAGACCAAGTGTTGATCAGGATGTGGAACGGCTAGAACTCTGTTCTGTTGTTGGTAGGAATGTAAAAATGTACAAGTACTTTGAAAATCAGATTTGTAGTTTCTTTAAAAGTTAAAATAAACCTCTCATATGATCCATATAATTCACTCCTAAGAATTTCCCGCAAGAGAATGAAAGCATACAGAATATGTCTATACTAAGACTTGTACACGGTTATTGATACAGCTTTATTTAAAATAGCCAAGATTTAGAAACAAGTCAAATGCATATCAGTAGGTGAACAGATAAAGAAACTGTAGCTAACTCTCTGGGGTTGAAGAAAAAAAAAAAAGAAGAAGAAGAAACTGTGGCATATCCATGCAACAGAATACTACTCAGCAACAAAAATGAATGAACTATGAATCCATGGTATAGGCCAGGCACGGTGGCTCATGCCTGTAATCCCTGAACTTTGGGAGGCTGAAGTGGGTGGATCACCTGAGGTCAGGAGTTCGAGACCAGCCTGACCAATATGGTGAAACCCTGTCTCTACTAAAAATACAAAAATTAGCCAGGCATGATGGCGTGCACCTGAAGTCCCAGCTACTCAGGAGGCTGAGACAGGAGAATCACTTGAACCTGGGGGGCGGAGGTTGCAGTGAGCTGAGATCGCACCACTGCACTCTAGCCTGGGTGACAGGGTTAGACTCCATCTAAAATAAGTAAATAAATAAAAATAAAAATTAGGCTGGGCGCAGTGGCTCAAGCCTGTAATCCCAGCACTTTGGGAGGCCGAGGCGGGCGGATCACGAGGTCAGGAGATCGAGACCATCCTGCCTAACACGGTGAAACCTCATCTCTACTAAAAATACAAAAAATTAGCCGGGCATGTTGGCGGGCGCCTGTAGTCCCAGCTACTCGGGAGGCTGAGGCAGGAGAATGGCGTGAACCCGGGAGGCGGAGCTTACAGTGAGCCGAGATCGCGCCACTGCACTCCAGCCTGGGAGACAGAGAAAGACTCCGTCTCAGAAAAAAAAAATAAATAAAAATAAAAATAAAATAAAATAAAAATTAAAAAATCCATACTATAACATGGATGAATTTCAAAATAATTATGCTAAGAGAAATAAGCCAGACAAGCAAGTGTACATACTGTATGATTTCACTTACATAAAACTGTAGGAGCTGGACATGGTGGCTCAGGCCCATAATCCCAGCACTTTGGGAGGCTGAGGCAGGAGGACCTCTGAGCCAAAGAGTTTGAGATCAGCCTGGGCAACATAGAGAGACTCCATCTCTACTAAAAATTAAAAAACTAGCCAGGCACGGCAATACATGTCTGTGGTGCCAGCTTCTCAGGAGGCTGAGGTGGGAGGATTGCTTGAACCCGAGAGGTTGAAATTGCAGTGAGCCGTGATCATGCCACTGCACTTCAGCCTGGGCAACAAAGTGAGACCCTGTCTTAAAAAAAAAATGAAATGCAAACTAATGCATAGTGACAGAAAACAGCTCAGTGGTTGTCTGGAGACGGGATAGGTTTGTGTGGGGGTCCAGAGGAACACAAAGCAACCTTGAGGGCTGATAAATACGTTTATCATCTTTTTTTTTTTTTTTTTTTTTTTTTTTTTTTTTTTTTGAGACGGAGTCTCGCTCTGTCGCCCAGGCTGGAGTGCAGTGGCGCAATCTCGGCTCACTGCAAGCTCCGCCTCCCGGGTTCACGCCATTCTCCTGCCTCAGCCTCTCCGAGTAGCTGGGACTACAGGCGCCCGCCAACATGCCCGGCTAATTTTTTTGTATTTTTAGTAGAGACGGGGTTTCACTGTGGTCTCGATCTCCTGACCTCGTGATCCGCCCGCCTCGGCCTCCCAAAGTGCTGGGATTACAAGCGTGAGCCACCGCGCCCGGCCTCGTTTATCATCTTAACTGTGGTGATGATCACTGGTGTGTCTGTATAACATTTATCAAGTTGTACCCTTTATTATTTATTTTTTATTTTTTGAGATGGGGTCTCACTCTGTCGCCCAGGCTGGAGTGCAGTGGCACAATCTTGGCTCACTGCAACCTCCGCCTCCTGGGTCCAAGCATTCTCCTGCCTCAGCCTCCCAAGTAGCTGGGACTACAGGCACACACCACCACAACTGGCTAATTTGTGTATTCTTAATAGAGACAGGGTTTTGCCATGTTGGCCAGGCTGGTCTCAAACTCCTGGCCTCAGGTGATCCACCTGCCTCCGCCTCCCAAGGTGCTGGGATTACAGACATGAGTCACTGCACCCAGCCACAAGTTGTATCCTTTAAATAACACTATTTTGAAAATGGGAGAATGTGCTTTCTATTTCTTCTTATTATTATGTTTTTCTGAGATGGAGTCTCGCTCTGTCACCCAGGCTGGAGCGCGGGGGCACAACCTCGGCTCACTGCAACCTCTGCCCCCCGGATTCAAGCGATTTTCCTGCCTCAGCCTCTCAAGTAGCTGGGACTACAGGTGCGTGCCACCATGCCCAGCTAATTTTTGTATTTTTGTATTTTTAGGGCTTTTGCAATGTTGGCCAGGCTGGTCTTGAACTTCTGAACTCAGGTGATCCACCCGCCTTGGCCTCCCAAAGTGCTGGGATTATAGGCATGAGCCACTGCACCCGGCTGCTTTTTATTTTTTGTCTCATCTTTGTTGTGATGGTATCTATTTTTTATGCTATCTCCTCATGAAAACAAGTGTTACATGTATTTAAATGGTATTAATCCTAACATGTTCGAGAAACAGCAATAACAAGGGTAACAAACTTTCTTTTTGGCTTCTATATTTATGGAAATCTACATCTTTGGACAGCTTTACCTTTTAGTACTTGATTTTCAAAAGCCTGGACTGATAATTATTAGCTCTAATGTTGAGCCAGTCATTTATTCTTTGTTGATTAAATTTCCTTATCTGTATAATAAGAATAACAGGGTCTACCACATAGGATTTTTTTTTTTTTTTTTTTTTTTGAGACGGAGTCTCGCTCTGTCGCCCAAGCTGGAGTGCAGTGGCGCAATCTCGGCTCACTGCAAGCTCCGCCTCCCGGGTTCACGCCATTCTCCTGCCTCAGCCTCTCAGAGTAGCTGGGACCACAGGCGCCCGCCACCACGCCCAGCTAATTTTTTTTTTTTTTTTGTATTTTTAGTAGAGACGGGGTTTCACCGTGGTCTCAATCTCCTGACCTCGTGATCCGCCCACCTCGGCCTCCCAAAGTGCTGGGATTACAAGCGTGAGCCACCGCGCCCGGCCCCACATAGGATTGTTTTGATCAAAGAAGGTAATAAATGTGAAAGTCCTTTACATCCTGATAATGGCAAATCACATGTAAAATTTTATAAGCTTCATCATCAGATAAACTAATTCACACCTGGGGCTTTGAGAGGTTAGGCTAGAGTGAACGTAATTTCTCTTTCATTTTTTAAGGATGGTAGTGGTAGAGAAAAGGCACTAGATTGGAGTTAGATTTCAATGCCTGTGGCATGTACCACATTGATAAACTGGTGGTTCCAGCAACCCAGTTTCTCATATTTAAATATGGCATCAGCATCCTCTTCTTTTAGAATGTAGCCTCCACTCCCTCCACACACGTCCCCAGCACCCTTGACAACCACTAGCCCTACTAGCCTGTGTTCCAGGCCAAAGCTAAATTTTGAGCCTCTTTTGTCCCTGGATAAAACAGAATTTATGTCCGTTTCATAGTTAGCCTAAGAGCTTTTCCCTTCCCTGTAATACAGTGTTTCTCAATGTGTGATTCCCTAGCAGTTTAAGCATCACCTGGCACTTGTTAACAATGCAAATTCTCATGATGTTGTGGACTTGTAAAAATTTTTAAAAAGTAAAATTTTTAAATGATTAAAGCAAAACAAACAAACAAATGAACAAATAAACAAAAACCACAAATTCTCAGACCCCAACCCAGACCTAAGGTAAAACCCCTGGCAGGTGGGGAGCGGGGAGGCTGTGTTTTGATGATCCCTCCAGGTTCTTCTGATGCAGGCTAAAATTTGAGAACCACTGCTGTAATATATACTGTTAACTCATATTTTTACTGCCAATGAACTAGCTAGTAGCAAATTAAATAGCTTTTAACATTTAATGAATGGCCCTTTCTAGAAACATTTCCAGAAACATTTTCTAGTTTGTAAGAAGATCAAATTGCATTTGAATTCTCTTTATTTTTTATTATTTATTTTTTCGAGACGGAGTCTCGCTCTGTTGCCCAGGCTGGAGTGCAGTGGCGAAATCTCGGCTCACTGCAAGCTCCGCCTCCCAGGTTCATGCCATTCTCCTGCCTCAGCCTCCCGAGTAGCTGGCACTACAGGCGCCTGCCACCACGTCTGGCTAATATTTTGTATTTTTAGTAGAGACGGGGTTTCACCGTGTTAGCCAGGATGGTCTCGATCTCCTGACCTCGTGATCTGCCCACCTCGGCCTCCCAAAGTGCTGGGATTACAGGCGTGAGCCACCGCACCTGTCCTATTTTATTTTTTTTGAGACAGAGTTTTGCTCTTGTTGCCTGGGGTGTAGTGCAATGGCATGATCTCGGCTCACTGCAACCTCTGCCTCCCGGGTTCAAGCAATTCTTCTGCCTCAGCCTCGCAAGTAACTGGGATTACAGGCATGCACCACCATGCCTGGCTAATTTTGTATTTTTTTTTTTAGTAGAGATGGAGTTTCACCATGTTGGTCAGGCTGGTCTCAAACTCGTGACCTCAAGTGATCCACCCGCCTTGGCCTCCCAAAGTTCTGGAATTACAGGCATGAGCCCACCACACCCAGCCACATTTGAATTCTATCTATTTTTTTTTTTTTTTGAGACGGAGTCTCGCTGTGTCACCCAGGCTGGAACGCAGTGGCTCAATCTCCGCTCACTGCAAGCTCCGCCTCCCGGGTTCACGCCATTCTCCCGCCTCAGCCTCCTGAGTAGCTAGGACTACAGGCGCCTGCCACCTCGCCCGGCTAATTTTTTGTATTTTTAGTAGAGATGGGGTTTCACCATGGTCTCGATCTCCTGACCTCGTGATCCGCCCGCCTCGGCCTCCCAAAGTGCTGGGATTACAGGCATGAGCCACCGCGCCCGGCCTGAATTCTATCTATTGAGTGGGTTATGAGTTCTTGGACACACTTGGCATTGAATTTTGCCATTAGGTTATGAACGCATTTGGGGAGTTACTTTGACTTTTAGTATAGTGGAGTGCCATTTAGACAATCAAATTGGTAATTTATCTAATAATATCCAATTCTTAGGAACTTGAAGAATTAAAAAAAAAGCCTCCAGAGTCACCTTCCTTATACTGAGGAAGGAATTTTTCACTGGGAGACTGTGGTTTATGTTTTGCAAATTGGCACAATGAGCTTGTAGTAGAAATGGCCATTGTGTTAAGACAAATAAGACAATCTACATGTGAATTAAAGCTAAGCACCAATTTTCAAGTTCAATAGTGCCCTTTTCACCTGTTTGCTATTACCTGGGGCATCATTTGTTCATTTACCCAACAGAGTAAGCCAGATGGTAGCACCAAACTTCCGGCTGGGGTGAGTTGTTATGCAACAATAAATAACTGATATTGTGACCACGTGGTTGCCTGGGGCACTCCAGCTTTGGAGCTTAGCTGGGAGGGAATGGACATCAGCAGGGGAGGTGACCTATTCTTGAATAGATCATGGTAGTTAGACTAGGAATGTAATCACCCAGTGGATTCTTCTGCCTGTTGCAACAGACCAGATCAATTCACCAAGACCATAGCATTGCAGTAGAGAATGAGTTTGACTGAAGTGAGGCCTGCCCACATGGGAGAGTTGGAGTTATCACTCAAACCAGTATCCCTGAAGGCTCAGAGGTTAGGGTTTTTATGGCAAATTTGGTGGGCAGGGGACTAGAGAATGGGTGCTGCTGATTGGTTGGGGGGTGAAATCACAAGGATGTGGAAAATGCTCCACATCCGTTGAGTCACAGGATCAGTTGAGTCATTAGTTACAAGTCTGGGTGGGGTTGTCTGAAAGATATCTCAAAAATCCAATCTTAGGTTCTACAATAGTGATGGTATCTATAGGAGCAATTGGGGAAGTTGCAAATCTTGTGACCTCTGGCCACATGACCCCTGAGTGGTAAGGGATTACAGAAACTATGCCTATCTTATTAGAATTCAGGTCCCTCTCATAATCCCAACCTTGTGGTCTTTTATTAGTTTTATAAAGGAGGTTTAGTTTTGGGAAGGGCTATTATCATCTTTGTTTCAAGGTAAAACTATAAACTAAATTCCTCCCAAAGTTAGCTTGACCTATGTGCAGGAATGACCAAGGGCAGCTTGGAGGTCAGAAGTGAGATGGAGTCAACTAAGGCAGATTTCTCTTACTGTCATAATTTTTGCAAAGGCAGTTTCAGGAGCTAGGGTACATTAGAAAATATCTGTAGTGGTGCCTATAAATTGGGTTCTTGAGTTCTTGGGGAGTCTAGAAGCCTCCCAAAATGATGGAGGGTGAATTTCTATCAATCCTTGTAGGTAGTGAATTGTTTAATTTGATTTAGAAAAATAAAGAAATGTGATATTTCTTGTATCCAATTGTTATGAAGCAAGTCCAAACAAACTTATGTAAATCTGTTTGTATATACAATGTTTATATTAAGCATTTTTCTTAATTTCCTTTTTTATTGCTGAAAAACTTGGGAAACAGTATTTTTTTTTTTTTTTTTTTTTTGAGAGGGAGTCTCACTCTGTTGCCCAGGTTGGAGTGCAGTGGTGTGATCTTGGCTTGTTGCAACCTCTACCTCCTGGGTTCAAGCAATTCCTGCCTCAGCCTCCCAAGTAGCTGGGACTATAGGTGTGTGCCACCACACCTGGTTAATTTTTGTATTTTTTTTTTTTTTTTTTTTTTTTTTTTTAGTAGAGACGGGGTTTCACCATGTTGGCCAGGCTGGTCTCAAACTCCTGACGTCAGGGGATCTGCCCGCCTCGGACTCCCAAATTGCTAGGATTACAGGAGTGAGCCACTGCATCCGGCCATGAATGTATAGTTCAAATACCTAGTCCACTGACCTTGCCTTTTAAAACAGTTCCTGGCTGGGCTCAGTGGCTCAGGCCTGTAATCTCAGCACTTTGGGAGGCCAACGCAGGAGGATTGCTTGAGTACAGGAGTTTGAGACCAGCCTGGGCAACATAGTGAGACCGTTTCTTCGAAAAATAAACAAAAATTAGCTGGGCGTGGTGATGCCTGCCTGTAATCTTAGCCCTTTGGGAGGCTGAGGCAGGAGGATCACCTGGGCCTGGAAGGTTGAGGCTGCAGTGAGCTATGACTGTGCCACTGCACTCCAGCCTGGGCAACAGAGAGATCCTGTTTCAAAAAAAAAAAATTAGTCCTCAATTCATTAGGAGTGTGGTTTACATGAATCGCCAGTAAAAGGAACATAGGGCTTGAACAGGCACTTATCTTTACCTGTATCTCACTGCCAAGGTGAAATCTAAAGCATTTAACACCAGTCCCGCTGATGCACCTTCAGAACAGATGCTGCTGTAGGGTTGGAGCCCCCTGCTGGCAGCCTCCTGCTGTGCGTGACATTACTCCTTTGGGGGAGTCTCAAGCGGGGACCCAGGAAGTTACAGGGAAGGGATGATAAAGGCCACTTGGAAGAATTGGGCAGTGACTATTGATTAACAGTACGTAAAGGTAAGTAAAGGTGTTTCCATTTTAATGCAGCACATGCTGTCTTATTCCCCTGGGAAGACAAGCCTGGAACAAGGAACGGTGTGTGTAGTTTACTGTGGACAGTGGTGATCCCAGGGAGCAGGGGTGGAGACTAAGGAAACTGACCAGGGAAGAAGGAAAAGCCAAGCCAGTCACGTTGGTGACTGCTGTGGGCATGGGGGCTTCCATCCCAACAGGAACTTCTGAGGAGTTGTACAGATAGTGCCTCAAACTGACCACCCAATGGATGAATGGCAGAAGTTGTAAGTGTTCCCCCATGAACTCCCATCTAGCATTGACAGAGGGTCATCTTGAAGGTTGTAACACCCTTGAGCTTGTAGGTTTCACATCAGCGAGTGCTGGGGTGCTCCCGCAGGCACGTCACACCACTGCATCGGAGAACCTTGCGGGGTCACGGGAAGATGTGCAGCACGTGCTTGGGGTGAGGTAGGGCCACAGGAGGTGAGTTGAAGCCTGCATAGAATTGTGTCCCCAAATAATAGCAGGAATCGAGGTGTGGCCAAGAGGATTCGAGGCAGTACATGGAGCACCCAACACTTAGGCATTCCTGAAGAACCTTGTGCTTGGCAAAATCAAGCAGTAAGAGTAATAGGGCTTATGGGGAAAATAGGGTTAGAGGCAGAGCACTTATAATCTGTGCAAGTCTGTAACCAGAATGCTAATAAAAATAGTGGTTTGCGCATAAGGAGATAACTTGGACTGCCCAGACTGCCTCAGTGTGGCTGGAGACTGTCACAGTAGATATTTAAAATGTTCAATATGATAGAGTGGGAACATGCTGGCAACACTTTAATTAGAGCTGGTCTGGCAAGTGTTGAAAGAGTGCAGATGGTGGTGGGCTCTGAGTGCTAGTCAGGTGGATCCAGGAAGCAGTGCAACCTGGCTGAGAGCTGGGGAAAAGGGCCCTGGGTGTGGGTGCTCATTGCAGTTTTCCTAAAATATAGCTGAAAGGGCTTATGCAATTAGTGTAGCAGCTGAGCTGAGCGCTTCTTCCTTCCCTGATGATGGCTATAATTTTACTTCTGCAGTGAGCTGATTCCCATAACAGAAATGTGCATTCTAGCAGAACAAATGTGTTTCTGGGTCTCACTGTATGGTGAGACTGTGGTGCATACTGATTAAGTATTGGCCCATTTCACTGCCCCCGTGGGCTTGGCTTGCTCCTTGCTGATGCCGCACTTCCTCATTTCGGCCCTCAGACTCTGAGCCACTGCCCACCAGGTTTCCAGATGCAGCACCTTCTGTAGCTCCTCACCTGCCATTTTGAATCCTGTTTATTGACAGGTGTTAATGTGGACAGCCTATTTATTAATGAACTTCTCTGGCTTAATTTATAAGCCTTTCTCCTCCCATGAGAATGTTCCCCATTTCCCTCATAACTGCCCCCATGAGAATCCCTGATGAGTGAGCTCTGGTGCTTGGACTCCATCTCCCTCTCTTGCTTCAGATGTACCCATTATACATCAAAATGAGCTGCATAGGAGGCCAGCTGCCTCCTGTAATCCCAGTGGCTCACACCTGTAATCCCAGCACTTTGGGAGGCTGAGGCGGGTGGATCACCCGAGGTCAGGAGTTTGAGACCAGCTTGGCCATCATGGCAAAACCCCGTCTCTACAGAAAATACAAAGATTAGCTGGGTGTGGTGGCGCATGAGAATCACTTGAACCTGGGAGGCGGAGGTTGCAGTGAGCCGAGATCACACCACTGCACTCCAGCCTGGGAGACAGAGCCAGACTCCTAAAAAAAAGAGCTGCATAGAGATGAAGGAGATTAAAAACAAAGCTGCTAGTAAAAAAGCAAGTCAGTCATTTATCACAGCTATGGTAAAAAATCATTTTTCTAATTATTGAAAGAATAAAAGAATGACAGTAATAATACAATGATGTAACTACTTTTATCAGTTGCTATGTGCCAGGTGCACTTTATGCATTATCTCTTTTTTTTTTTTTTTTTTTGAGACAAAGTCTCGCTCTGTCGCCCAGGCTGGAGTGCAATGGCGCAGTCTCAGCTCACTGCAATCTCCACCTCCCGGGTTCATGCCATTCTCCTGCCTCAGCCTGCTGAGTAGCTGGTACTACAGGTGCCCACCACCACGCCCAGCTAATTTTTTGTATTTTTAGTAGAGACGGGATTTCGCCATGCTAGCCAGGATGGTCTCGATCTCCTGACTTCGTGATCCACCCGCCTCGGCCTCCCAAAGTGCTGGGATTACAGGCATGAGCCACCGTGCCCAGCCTGCATTATCTCATTTAATCCTTATAAGACATTGTGTGCTCAGTGCCATTATTAGTGATACCAGGTTCTTACAGACGGGAAGAAGGCTTAGAGAGGCTATGTAATTTGCTCAGTCACCCAGAGTGGCAGAGCAGGAATAAGAGTGTTAGAATTTGAATTCATACATTTCTATTTTCTACTACCTTCTAGCATAAACCAATAAATAATACAGGAAAAGTTGAGCTGCTAGGACATGGAAAAAAATGAGTATATACAAAATCTATAAATACAGAAAGGAAGAGATTAGAGGAAATAGTTGCAGCAGATATGATAAAGGATCAGCAAATGCTCTTATTAAATTTATGATTAAGAGTATCAAGAAGCTGGCCGGGCGCGGTGGCTCACACCTGTAATCCCAGCACTTTGGGAGGCCGAGGCAGGCAGATCACGAGGTCAGGAGATTGAGACCATCCTGGCTAACACGGTGAAACCCCGTCTCTACTAAAAATACAAAAAACAAAATTAGCAGGGCGTGGTGGGCGGGTGCCTGTAGTCCCAAGCTACTCAGCACGCTGAGGCAGGAGAATGGCGTGAAACCGGGAGGTGGAGCTTGCAGTGAGCAGAGATCGCGCTACTGCACTCCAGCCTGGGCGACAGAGCGAAACGCCAACTCAAAAAAAAAAAAAAAGTATCAAGAAGCCAATTACAAACAGACAAGGACACAGACAATATACAGAAAAGAAGATACAAATTTAAGTAAGTGGTAAGCTTTTCAATAGTACTGGTAATCAAATACATGAAAATGGAAATACTAACAAGATGTAATTTTGCATCTATAAATTTGAAACACTTTTTTGAAAACAAAATCAACACAAGCGAGGCTATGGAGAAATATTAGTTGCTAATGGCATTGTAAATTGGTAGAATTGTACCGTGTAAAATTTAACAATACATATTAAAGGCAATAAAAATGTAGCCCCTCTCCCTCCGTTCTGCATATTCTTGGGGGTTTATTTTCAGAAAATATATATATTTTTAAATTTTCCGAGACAGAGTCTTGCTCTGTCGCCCAGGCTGGAGTGCAGTGACATGATCTCAGTTCGCTGCAACCTCTGTCTCCCAGGTTCAAGGGATTCTCCTGCCTCAGCCTCCCGAGTAGCTGGGATTACAGGTGCCCACCACCACACCTGGCTAATTTTTGTGTTGTTAGTAGAGACAGGGTTTTACCATGTTGGCCAGGCTGGTCTCCAATTCCTGACCTCAAGTGATCCGCCTGCCTCGGCCTCCCAAAGTGCTGGGGTTATAGGCATAAGCCACTGCACCCAGCAGAACATAATTGATAGAAAGAAATTTTAGTTGTTTAGAAATATTTTACAACAAATTTTCCCCAACAAAAGTAGAAATATCTTAAATGCTCAACACCAGAGAAATGATTAAGTGAATTAAGTCACCTTTACAGGATTGAATTACACAATTTTTTTTTGAGACAGAGTCTCACTTTGTTGCCCAGGCTGAAGTGCAGTGGCATGATCTTGGCTCACTACAACCTCCGTGTCCGGAATTGGTGGGTTCTTGGTCTCACTGACTTCAACAATGAAGCCACGGACCCTCGCGGTGAGTGTTACAGTTCTAAAGGCGGCGTGTCCGGAGTTTGTTCCTTCTGATGTTCAGATGTGTTCGGAGTTTCTTCCTTCTGGTGGGTTCGTGGTCTCGCTGGCTCAGGAGTGAAGCTGCAGACCTTCGCGGTGAGTGTCACAGCTCATAAAAACAGTGTGGACCCTTGGCCGGGCGCGGTGGCTCACGCTTGTAATCCCAGCACTTTGGGAGGCCGAGGCGGGCGGATCACGAGGTCAGGAGATCGAGACCATGGTGAAACCCCGTCTCTACTAAAAATACAAAAAAAAAAATTAGCCGGGCACGGTGGCGGGCGCCTGTAGTCCCAGCTACTCGGAGAGGCTGAGGCAGGAGAATGGCGTGAACCCGGGAGGCGGAGCTTGCAGTGAGCCGAGATTGCGCCACTGCACTCCAGCCTGGGTGACAGAGCAAGACTCCGTCTCAAAAAAAAAAAAAAAAAAAAAAAAAAAAAAAAAAAAAAACAGTGTGGACCCAAAGAGTGAGCAGTAGCAAGATTTATTGCAAAGAGCAAAAGAACAAAGCTTCCACACTGTGGAAGAGGACCCGAGCGGGTTGCTACTGCCGGCTCGGGCAGCCTGGTTTTATTCTCTTATCTGGCCCCACCCACATCCTGCTGATTGGTAGAGCCGAGTGGTCTGTTTTGACAGGGCGCTGATTGGTGCGTTTACCATCCCTGAGCTAGACATAAAAGTCCTCCACGTCCCCATCAGATCAGTTAGATACAGAGTATGGACACAAACGTTCTCCAAGGCTCCACCAGAGCAGCCAGACACAGAGTGTCAATTGGTGCATCCACAAACCTTGAGCTAGACACAGGGTGCTGATTGGTGTGTTTACAATCCCTAAGCTAGACATAGAGGTTCTCCACATCTCCACCAGACTCAGGAGCCCAGTTGGCTTCACCCAGTGGACCCTGCACCAGGGCCGCAGGTGGAGCTGCCTGCCAGTCCCACACCGTTCACTCGCACTCCTCAGCCCTTGGGTGGTCGATGGGACTGGGCGCGGTGGAGCAGGGGGCGGCCCTCGTCGCGGAGGCTCGGGCCGCACAGGAGCCCATGGAGCGGGTGGGAGGCTCAGGCATGGCGGGCTGCAGGTCCCGAGCCCTGCCCCGCGGGAAGGCAGCTAAGGTCTGGTGAGAAATCGAGCGCAGTGCCGGTGGGTCAGCACTGCTGGGGGACCCAGTACACACTCCGCAGCGGCTGGCCTGGGTGCTAAGCCCCTCCCCTCATTGCCCAGGGCCGGCAAGGCTGGCCGGCTGCTCCGAGTGAGGAGCCCGCCAAGCCCACGCCCACCCGGAACTCCAGCTGGCCCGCAAGCGCCACGCACAGCCCTGGTTCCCGCTCGCGCCTCTCCCTCCACACTCCCTGCAAGCTGAGGGAGCCGGCTGCAGCCTTGGCCAGTGTTAGGTAACATGGGGTACCTTAAAATGGTGCCGTACCTTAAGATGGGGCCGGTTCTGGGTTCTTCTCCCCTCCTTGACTGGGCACTGTCTGAACCCGCCAAAGAAGGGCCAATCAGAAAGAAGCATCTCCCGCCTTCCCTTGGGCCCGCCCCTAGCCCAATCCACGTAGGCCAAGGGATATAAAACCCAGCACACCAGCAGCCCTCTCTCTCTTCTGTTCCTTCTCCTTGCGTGGTGCTGCTCGGTACCTCCAATAAAGATCTCTTGACCGCGACCGGTGTAGTTTGGTCTCCTCCCGGCCCATTTCAGCCAGCCCAGAAAGGGGATCCCACAGTGCAGCGGTGGGCTGAAGGGCTCCTCAAGTGCCACCAAAGTGGGAGCCCAGGCAGAGGAGGGGCCAAGAGTGAGCGAGGGCTGTGAGGACTGCCGACATGCTGTCACCTCTCACCAGGTTCAAGCGATTCTCCTGCCTCAGCCTCCCAAGTACAGGTATGTGGCACCATGCCCAGCAAGAATTATACAATTTTACAAGATAAGACTCACAACGAGAAAACTACTTATGAAACAACACCAAATGAAAAAGAGTAGAGCACAAATATGTATGTACATAAACTGTGATTACAATTATGTGAGATTTACGCATATGGAGCAGGGAGAAAAACGTGTTGTTCCTTTGAAAAGCTACAGGCAGAAATCCTCAGAAAGTGAGCTCTCTTAATTGTGCTGAATACTTCAAAGACCCTCATGTTTGTAGCAATCTAGAGTATTATAGTAATCTGGCATGGGTTAGAGGGAGATAAGTAACACAGCATTGCTCTTCAAAATAAAGAAAGACACATTTTTAATTTCCTGGAGCAAGCAGAGGTGGGCAGAAATGGGGAGAAGCTGGTGGAGATGAAGGGTGAGATCAGAGAAAGAAAGGTGGGCCAAAAGACAGGAGGCTAGAGGCTAGAGACTTCAAGAGAAGAGATGGCCCAAGAGAATGTTCTAAGAACACCATGAGTCAGAAGTGCAAGAGAGAGCCTTGGGAGAGAGAGGGGGGGAAACAAAATCAAACAGAACAAATATCCCCAGAGAGCTGGAGAATTTGAGATCACCAGGAGGCCGACCTTTGGGTTATACAGATAAAGACTGGAAGATAAGATTTCAAAAACTAAAAATAGCTACTGTATTAGAGTAGTGGAATATAACTGAAAGTTGAAAATTTAATGTGCATTTATTTTTTAATTTATTCCTGGGGAAATACCATACTCCTTTTTCTTTTTTTTTTTTGTTAAGATGGAGTCTCACTCTGTCACTCAGGCTGGACTGCAGTGGTGCCATCTCGGCTCACTGCAACCTCTGCCTCCTGGGTTCAAACAATTCTCCTGCCTCAGCCTCTCGAGTAGCTGGAATTACAGGCATGCGGCACCATGCCCAGTTAATTTTTGTATTTTTAGTAGAGACGGGGTTTTGCCATGTTGGCCAGGCTGATCTTAAACTGCTGGCCTCAAGTGATCAACCCACTTTGGCCTCCCATAGTGCTGGGATTACAGGTGTGAGCCACCATGCCTGGCCTGAATACATTATGATATAACTACAATGAAATATTAGGCAGCTATTAAACCAGATTTATTCTCTATTTACTTAGAGGGACACATGAAATAAACAAAGTGAAGAATATTGTGTATAGTCCATGTGGCAGAGATTGCTAAATATCCCCCCAAGAGTCATTCTCCCTGTTTTCCTTTGGTAATAGAACCTCCAAATTTTAACCAGGCACATGACTAATCAGCTAAAGACTCTGTTTCCAAGCATCCCTGGCAATTAGTTGTGTATATGGTACTAAATTATGGCCAAGGGTAAATGATTAAAAATTATCTGTGTACCGTTGAGATTTCATTTTTATTGTTGTGTGGTGGTGGTGGTGGAGGAGTTTGTTTGTTTTTTTTTAAGTTCTGGAATACATTTGCAGAACGTGCAGGTTTGTTACATAGGTATACATGTGCGATGGTGGTTTGCTGGACCTATCAACCTGTCATCTAGGTTTTAAGCCCCACATGCCTTAGGTATTTGTCCTAATGCTCTCCCTCCACTTGCCTCCAACCCTCTGACAGGCCCCGGTGTGTGATGTTTCCCTCCCTGTGTCCATGTGTTCTCACTGTTCAACTCCCACTTATGACTGAGAACATGTGGTGTTTGGTTTTCTGTTCATGTGTTAATTTGCTGAGAATGATGGCTTCCAGCTTCCTCCATGTCTCTGCAAAGGACATGAACTAATTCTTTTTTATGGCTGCATAGTATTCCATGGGTGTATATGTGCCATATTTTCTTTAGCCAGTCTATCATTGATGGGCATTTGGGTTGATTCTAAGTCTTTGCTATTGTGAATAGTGCTGCGATAAACATACGTGTGCATGTGTCTTTATAGTAGAATGATTTATAATCCTTTGGGTATATAACCAGTAATGGGATTGCTGGGTCAAATGGTATTTCTGGTTCTATATCCTTGAGGAATAGCCACACTGTTTTCCACAATGGTTGAACTAATTTACACTTACACCAACAGTGTAAAAGCGCTCGTATTTCTCCACAGCCTCGTCAGCATCTGTTGTTTCCTGACTTTTTTATAATCACCATTCTAACTGGCATGAGACGGTATCTCATTGTGGTTTTGATTTGCATTTCTCTAATGACCAGTGATGATGGGCTTTTCTTCATATGTTTGTTGGCTGAGATTCCATTTTTAAAGAAAAGTAATGTTTCCCCTGCCCCCTTCCTTTTCCCTTCCTGTTGACTGGAATACAGACATGGTGTAAACCACCCTGGAGAATGTGGCTAAGGCAACCCCCGAAGAATGATGAGGCTGTAGTATGGAAGAATCTTGGATCCAAGATGACCTCAGAGAGCTTAGAACCATCTCACTAGTTTTGGGTCACCTTTCTCAGGATGTTATGTGTGAGAGAGATCAGCTTCCATCTTGTTTAAGTCACAAATATGTTGATCTATTTCAGGAGCAGAATCTGAATCCTAACACAAAGCAATCTATTTTTGGCATATAAAAGAAATAGTAAGGCCAGGCGCAGTGGCTCACGCCTGTAATCCCAGCACTTTGGGAGGCCGGGACGGGCAGATCACGAGGTCATGAGATCGAGACCATCCTGGCTAACACAGCGAAACCCCATCTCTACTAAAAATACAAAAAAATTAGCTGGGCATGGTGGCAAGTGCTTGTAGTCCCAGCTACTCGGGAGGCTGAGGCAGGAGAATGGTGTGAATCTGCGAGGCAGAGCTTGCAGTGAGCCAGGATCGCACCACTGCACTCCAGCCTGGGCGACAGAGCGAGATTCTATCTGAAAAAAAAAAAAAAAAGAAATAGTAAAGCCCTTGGATATATGTGTATATGGAACTTAGAAAAAGTGTGGAAAAACACATGCCAATTTGTTAACTTCGGTTGCCCAGCCATTAGGTTGGAATGGAGTTGGGGATAATGAACTTTATCTCCATGGGAGGGTATGATATTCTCTCAACTGTGTTCTAGGCTGGTGTTTTATGTTGCAAGGAAGGGACTCATTAATGGAGTTTAGTGTACAGATTCAAAGAGGTCACAGAAACTCTAAAATCAGGAGCCCAAGAACAGCTGGGTTCAGGGGAACAGGAAAGTAGTCAGGAACTGTGGCTCATCTCTGCTTCTCATGGTGGCTTCCTGCTTGTGGCACAGCTGCTACTTGCCCATGGGCAGAAATAGTTGCTTCTTGATAATGTCTAGATCAGTGGTTTTCTAAGTGTGGCACTCTGGCCAGCAGCATCAGAATCATCTCTGAGAGCACACTAGAAAAGCAAATTCTTGGGCCCTACCCTAAATCCACTGAATCAGAAACTCTGTGGGTCCCAGCAATCTATGTTTTAACCAGCTCCTCTGGTGATTCTCATGAGCATTAAAGTTAGAGAACTGATGTAAATGATATTCCAGCTGTAATGCCTATACTTAATTGGCAACAAGTATTTCTTAATTTAAGAGAGAGAGAGAGAGAGACAGAGTCTTTAATAGGCTCAATTTACCTTATTTTCACCAGAGTACAGAAATTATAGGTCACTTGTTGGCTGATGGATTTATTGGGTCAGGTGTCCATCCCTATTCCAATCAGTCTTTGCAGGGAGACCTGGTCACAATTTATTTAACTCTTTCCTTGTGGCTATACATTTGGAGAATGTCATTTTTTTTTGCCATTGTACACACAACACACACACACACGCACGCACACACACGTTCATAGAATCAAAAAGAGTGCAGATCAAAACATCACATTGTACCCCGTAAATATATAATGTATACAATTATGTTATGTTATGTTATATTTGAGATGGAGTCTTGCTGTGTTGCCTAGGCTGGAGTGCAGTGGCGCAATCTCGGCTCACTGCAAGCTCCGCCTCCCGGGTTCACGCCATTCTCCTGCCTCAGCCTCTCCGAGTAGCTGGGACTATAGGCGCCCGCCACCACGCCCGGCTAATTTTTTTGTATTTTTAGTAGAGACGGGGTTTCACCGTGGTCTTGATCTCCTGACCTCGTGATCCGCCCGCCTCGGCCTCCCAAAGTGCTGGGATTACAAGCGTGAGCCACCGCGCCCGGCAATAATTTTATTTTTATTTTCATTTTTACCTTTTTTTTTTTTTTTTTGGTCGCCCAAGCTGGATGGAATGCAGTGGTGTGATCTTGGCTCACTGCAACCTCCGCCTCCTGGGTTCAAGCAATTCTCATGCCTCGGCCTCCATAGTAGCTGGGATTACAGAGGCACATGCCACCATGCTCATCTAAATTTTTTATTTTGTATTTTTTTAGTAGAGATGGAGTTTCACCATGTTGATCAGGCTGGTCTCGAACTCCTGACCTCAAGTGATCTGCCTGCCTCAGCCTCCTGCTGGGATTACAGGCGTGAGCCACCACGCTCAGCCATTTTTACAGCTTTTAAATGCTAAAAAAGAATGCACAATTTTATGGCCTTTATGTCATTTTTACTTCCATCAGCAGCATGAGACTGTATCAGCACAGTATCATCAAATATTATAATTAAATTATTCTTGCTTTTTGGCTAATTTAACACCACCACTTTCCAAACAAAAACAAGTCATACCTTTCTTTATTTAAAAAAAAAAATGGTGGTGGCTCATGCCTGTAATCCCAGCACTTTGGGAGGCTGAGGCGGGCGGATCACCTGAGGTCGGGAGTTCGAGACCAGCCTGACCAACATGAAGAAACCCTGTTTCTACTAAAAATACAAAACTAGCTGGGCGTGGTGGCACATGCCTGTAATCCCAGCTACTTGGGAGACTGAGGCAAGAGAATCGCTTGAACCTGGGAGGTAGAGATTGCAGTGAGTCGAGATCACGCCATTGCACTCCAGCCTGGGCAACAAGAGCAAACCTCCATCTCAAAAAAAAAAAGAAAAAAGTGGAGGGTTGAGAATATGCGGCAAGAGTCAAAACAGAGGCTTGAAGGGTCAGTATCAGAGAGACACTGCCCGTGCTGTAATAGGCAAGTCATGGGGATGCAGAGAGGAAGGAGGAAGGGCTTATGGAGTGTTGTGAGCAGGGGTCATGGTAAGGGACTTGGGAAGAGGGCAAGGCATGGGCTGGGAGTCAGGGAAAGCTGAAAAGGTACTGGAAGATGTCACTCTCATCCTCTCATCAGAGCCACTTAATAGGTCTGCTAAAAGGTATCTCAAGGAATCATGAGACATCTGGTAGCTCATGGGTTAAAAAGTTCACATATGCATGCATTATGGACTTAGAACTTGCTTGTGAAAAAAAAGAGAATTGGAAGCAGTGTATTTTTACATATTTTAAACAATTTTTTTTTTTTTGACAGTGTTTGGCTCTGTCGCCCAGGCTGGAGTGCAGTGGTGCAATCACGGCTCACTGCAGCCTCCACCTCCTGGGCCCAAGTGATTCTCCCACCCCAGCCTCCTGAGTAGCTGGGAGTACAGGCACGTGCCACCACGCCTGACTAATTTTTGTATTTTTTGTGTGTGTATGTGAAGACAGGGTTTCACCATGTTGCCCAGCCTGGTCTTGAACTCCTGGGCTCAAGTGATCCGTCTGCCTCAGCCTCCCAGAGTGCTAGGATTACAGGCATGAGCAACTGCGCCCAGCCATTCAATAACTATTTTTTTTCTAGAAAAAATATGGGTCATAAAGGTGGGGGGAAAGGAAGAATAAATGGGAGATAATTTTGACCTCCTATAGATAATGAGGTTATTATATTTGGGCACTAACTGAGCTCTGTGAAAGAGAAAGGGAAACCAGGTCTATTTGCTGAAGCAAGTAAGGGCCCATAATCTAAAGCATCACATAGGTTAATACAGTAGTGCCAGGATTCAGAATGCAGCTGCTGTAATTTGCATTTCTTGATTACTATCAATTATGGGCCTTTTAATATATTTCTGTTTACTATTAATTCTCCTAATGCAAATTGTCTGTTCTTTTGTGCGTTTATCCACTGGGTTCTTTTCTTCTTCTTCTTTTTAATAGCTAGAATAAGACCTTTCTATGAATTCTTTTTTTCCCTACTAATCCTTTGTCATATTTGTGATGAATGTACATTTTTTTTGAGACAGGGTCTCACTTTGTCACCCAGGCTGGAGTGCAGTGGCGCAATCATGGGTCTCTGGAGCCTCGACCTCCTGGGTTCAAGTGACTCTCCCACCTCAAGCCCCCAAGTAGTTGGGACCACCAGTCTGTGACACCGTGCCTGGCTAATTTTTAAATTTTTTTGTAGAGTCTGGATTTTGCCATGTTGCCCAGGCTGGTCTTGAACTCCTGAGCTCAAAAGATCAGCCCTCCTCAGCCTCCCAAAGTGCTGGGATTACAGACATTAGCCCCTGTGCCTGGCCTATTTTTTTAATCTGATGTCTTCTTATCTTAATTTTGCTTAATTGTTAAGGTGTAGAAATGAAAAATTTTGCATATTTGAATGTCTGGCTTTAGTGATACTTTCTGAGTTGAGAAATTTACCAATCCTTCACAGATTTGATAAATAATCCATTCTCATTTCTTTTCGATTTTATTTAATGTGACTTTCATATTGAATACTTCAAACCATCTGGAGTTTCTTTTTGCAGTATGTTGTTAAGATAGAAATCTGATTTAATTTCTTCCCCAAATTACTATCCAATTATTCCAACACCATTCAAAGAAAATGCCCTCACCTCAGGGTTTTTAAAAGCTTACAGTATCATATAATGAATTTGTATTTAGTGGTGTCTATTTCTGGATTCTCTATTTTGTCCACCGCTGTGTGTTGCTTTTCTTTTCCTTTAAATTTTTTTTTTTTTTTTGCCATTGCTACATTGTATTCTCTCCCACTTTTGTTAGATAACTGCATATTTAGAAGAGAAATTATCCAGGGCACTCAGGGGAGAATCCTATTGTGATAGTTTTGGTGTGTTTTTTTTTTTTTTTTTTGGCCAACCGTTAATATATAACAAATCCATATGATAATATGTACATTTAACAGATAAAAGTACTACTTGTTTATTAGTATAAATGTTATACATGCTCTTCACAAAGTTTTTATTAACGATTTTATTATTGAGATATGATTCACATAGCATACAACTGACCCATTTAAAGTGTATAATTCAATAGCTTTTAGTATATTCACAGATATGTGTAACCGTCACCACAATAAATTCCAGAATATTCTCATTACCCCAAAAAGAACCTTTGCACCCGTTAGCCATCATCCCCCAATGCCCTCATTTCCTTGGTCTTGGGCAACCACGAATCTACTTTCTACTTTCTGTCCATAGATTTGCCTATTTTGGACATTTCATAAAAATGGATTCATAAATTATTGTCCTTTGTGACTAGCTTCTTTCGCCTAGCATAATGTTTGCAGGGTTCATCCATGTTCAGTTCAGCATGTATTAGTATTTTATTTTTTAAAGAAAAGATAGAAATGAAGTCTTGCTATGTTGCCCAGGCTGGTCTTGAACTTCAAGCGATCCTCCCACTTTGGCCTCCCAAAGTGCTGGGATTACAGGTGTGAGCCACAGTGTCTGGGCTTCATTTCTTTTTATTGCCAAATAATATTCTGTCATATGGATATACTACATTTTATTTATTCATTCATCAGTTGATGGCTATTTGGGTTATTTTCACTTTTTGGCTATTAAGAATAATGCTTCTGTGAATATTAATGTACAAGTTTTTGTGTGAACATAGGTTTCCATTTCCCTTGGCTATACCCCTAAGAGTGGAATTGCTAGACCATGTTGTAAAAATTTTTAAACACAGGATTGCATAAAGAGTCATCTATACTTCCCCTCAACATCTCCTTCCCTAAGTCAGTCAAGTACTTTAATATTTGGGAGCATATCCTTCTTTGTTCCCAGCATGCACATATGTACCCCTCTTTTTCTGCTTGTTTTCACTATTCTTTCTTTACTTTCTTAAAAAATTACTTTCTCTTTTCCTCCTTCCCTTCTCTCTCTTTCTCTCTTCTTTAATGAAAATGGAAAGGAACCCAATGGAGGAGAGATCATAGCCCAGGGGCACAGCCTACCCTGCAGACCATACATTATTTTGGTCTAGTCTCCTGCTGAGAGCTTTGACCCACGGAACAGAGGAGAGAGTGTAACAGGGAGACTGTGGCCCTTGCTCTCCCCTTCACCATCCCCTTTGCACCTCTATAGGTAATCACCACCATGCCGAACAAAATCATTACGTGTAGCAGAAGAGACATTCCTGGGCAATGCTTAGTCTTCCTCACCACCCTCCACCCACCCTTGCTAGCATAGGGTTAGACTTAGGAGTTAAGTTTGCAAAGGAAAGTTGATATTTATAAAGAAAAATAAAACAAGTGCCTGTTTGTATCATTGTCAATCATACCTTTTACATTTATCCAATATTACTACCATAGTGACCTCTCTTACCAATTCTAATGGTTTTTAGTTGCTTCTCTTGACTTTTCTAATACAATTATATCTCGACAAACAGCTTCTATTTTTTCCTTCCTGTATTTTACCTCAGTTACTTTGCTTATAGCACTAGAATGGTGTTTCTTTCCCCCTCTCTTCCCCTTCCCTCCCCTCCCCTCCCCTCCCCTCTCCTCCCCTCCCCTCTCCTTTCACAGAGTCTCACTCTTGTCACCCAGGCTGGAGTACAGTGGGGCGATCTCAGCTCACTGCAACCTAAGCTTCCCAGGTTCCAGCAATTCTCCTGCCTCAGTCTCCCAAGTAGCTGGGATTACAGGCACATGCCACCACGCCTGGCTAATTTTTTGTATTTTTAGTAGAGACAGGGTTTCACCATGTTGACCAGGCTGGTCTCAAACTCCTGACCTCAAGTGATTTGCCTGCCTCAGCCTCCCAAAGTGCTGAGATTGCAGGTGTGAGCTACCGCACCCGGCCTAGAACAGTGGTTCTTAATTCCATCACATTTATAACAAAGAATATGTAACAATACTTTTAATAATCTAAAATGAAATTTGTAGGCAATATAAGCCACTTAATCTCATAATTTCTAAACCATCAGTATTATGCTATAAGGTAAGAAGGACTTAAGGAGAACCTAAGGAAAAGAATTCCATAATAAGATAGTATTATTGCAATATGTAAATGTTAGGGATGGAAATATACTAACAGCCATAACGAAGCTGTCAGAGATACTTCTATTTATGTCCATTACCACTGGGAATGTGACGACACAAATTTAGACTGATACTAGGCTACTCAAATATCCACCGTGGTGCTACAGGTAATAAGATTTTTCCAAATGCTCAACAACTTTTGATACAATTTGGAAAAAGCAAAGTACAATATTCCCTCACACTATGTGCTAGTTTCATTCTTGGAATTTTTTCAGTGTATTATTAAATCCTTGCAAAGGACTTAATCCTTGAATTTATATGTAAAATATCAACCCCCTGATCATTATGATAACCAAATATGCTCCCACATTCTTCCAATACATTTTCTAGAAGGTATGTATGTATAGATTTCTAAGGGTGTATGTACCTCCCCTGTAGAGACCCAATGGTGATTCCAGAATGATATTGCAGTACAGTGCTGAGTCATAGATGTTAGCAGGCACTAGGCCTTAAAATGCCTGTTTCACCATTCCCTGTGATGTTTGGTCTTGTTTTTTTTTTTTTTTTAATTAAAAAAAATTTTATTTTAACATTATCTTGGATACCAACACTCTAGGTTTCTGATGGATAATCTTTATCGCGTTAAAGAAGTTTTCTCTTTCTTTCTCTCTCTTTCTCTTTCTTTCTTTCTCTTTCTCCTTCCTTCCTTCTTTCCTTCTCTCTCTCTCTTCCTTTCTTTCTTTTTTCTTTTTTTTTTTTGACAGTCTCACTCAATCACCCAGGCTGGAGTGCAGTGGTGTGATCTCAGCTCACTACAACCTTCTGTTGCCTGGGTTCAAGCAATTCTCCTGCCTCAGCCTCCCGAGTAGCTGGGACTACAGGTGTGCGCCACCATGCTCGGCCAATTTTTTTGTATTTTCAGTAGAGATAGGGTTTTGCCACGTTGGCCAAGCTGGTCTTGAACTCCTGACCTCAGGTTATCCACCCACCTCGGCCTCCCAAAGTGCTGGGATTACAGGCATGAGCCACTGTGCCTGGCCAGAAGTTATTGTTAGTTTCTCTTCATTGTTTTTGTTTCTAGAACATGAGTTTTAATTTTTATTAAATACCTTCTTAGCACCTATTGAGGTGATCTTAGGTTCATACTCCTTTATTAACAGAATGATTTATATTAATAGTGTTTCTAATATTTATTGCACAGTTTTTTTTTTTTGTTTTTTTTTTTTTTAATTTGAGATGGAGTCTCGCTGTGTTGCCCAGGCTGGAGTGCAATGGTACGATCTCAGCTCACTGCAAGCTCTGCCTCCCAGGTTCACGCCATTCTCCTGTCTCAGTCTCCCAAATAGCTGGGACTACAGGCTTCTACCACCACGCCTGGCTAATTTTTTGTATTTTTAGTAGAGACGGGGTTTCACCATGTTGGTCAGGATGGTCTCGATCTCCTGACCTCGTGATCCACCTGCCTTGGACTCCCAAAGTGCTGGGATTACTAGGCGTGAGCCACTGCCCCTGGCCTATTGCACAGTTTTAATGTAAATTATAGTAAGTTAAAATAGCTAGAAAATCAAAACCACCTGATTTTGTTTACTTTCCACATTTTTCTTAATATTCTTGCTTATGTATTCTATTTTTAATCATTTTTGGGGAATAATTTGCATAAAATGAAATTCATTCACTTAAAGTATACACTTTGACTAATTTTCACCAATTTGTATTACATGTAATAACCACTATAGCCAAGACATAGAATGTTTCCATTAGTCTCTAGTTCCCTCAGGCTCTTTTTTTTCTTCTTCTTCTTCTCTCTTTTTTTTTTTTAATAGAGAGAGGGTTTCACCATGTTGCCCGGGCTGGTCTTGAACCCTGAGCTCAAACAATCCTCCCACCTCAGCCCCTCAAAGTGCTGGGATTACAGGTGTGAGCCACCGTGCCAGGTCTACCTCATGCTCTTTTTTCTTTCTTTTTTTTTTTTGAGGTGGAGTGTCATTCTGTTACCCAGGCTGTAGTGCAATGGTGCAATCTTGGCTCGCTGTAACCTCTGCCTCGGCCTCCCAAGTAGCTGGGATTATAGGTGCCCACAACCACGTCCAGCTAATTTTTGTATTTTTAGTAGAGACCAGGTTTCGCCATGTTGGCCAGGCTGGTCTAGAACTCCTGACCTCAAGTGATCTGCCTGCCTCGGCCTCCGAAAGTGCTGGGATTACAGGTGTGAGTCAACTTTATAGCCCCAGGCAACTATAGATCTGCTTTCTGTCACTGATTGAACTGATTTTCTTATAGTTTCATATAAATGGAATCATATACTATGTACTCTTGTGTCTGCTTTCGTTCAACATGTTTTTGAGATACATCCACTTTTTTTTTGTTGTTTGTTTGTTTGTGTTTTTGAGATGGAGTCTTGCTCTGTTGTCCAGGCTGGAGTGCAGTGGCACGGTCTCAGCTCACTGCAAACTCCGCTTCCCAGATTCGAGTGATTCTCCTGCCTCAGCCTTCTGAGTAGCTGGGATTACAGGAGCACACCACCACACCCAGCTAATTTTTAATATTTTTGGTAGAGACGGGGTTTCACCATGTTGGCCAGGCTGGTCTCAAACTCCTGACCTCAAGCTATTCACCCACCTTGGCCTCCCAAAGTGCTGGGATTACAGGCATGAGCCATCGCGCCTGGCCTCATCCATGTTTTGTGTACATCAATAGTGCATCTTTTTTATTACTGATTAGTTAGTATTCCATTGTAAGAATGTTTTTATTTTTTATTTTTATTTTATTTATTTATCTATTGAGACAGAGGCTCACTCTATTACACAGGTGGAGTGCAGTGACACGATCTCGGCTTACTGCAGCTTCCGCCTCCCAGGTTCAAGCAATTCTCATGCCTCAGCCTCCCGAGTAGCTGGGATTACAGGTGCACACCACCAAGCCTGCTAATTTTTAGTAGAGACGGGGTTTTGCCATGTTGGCCAGGCTGGTCTTGAACTCCTGATCTCAAGTGATCCGCCCGCCTTGGCCTCCCAAAGTGTTGGGATTACAGGCGTGAGCCACTGCACCCAGCCTGTTGTAAGAATATATCACAGTTTTTTAATCTGATGAACATTTGGGTTGTTTCCAGCCTGAGCTATTATGAATAAGGCTGCTGTGAACATTCATGTATAAGTCATTGTGTGAATACAGGTTTTCATTTATCTAGGAGTGGAATGGCTGGCTCATGTGTTGTTTATTTAACTTTATAAGAAATTTACCAAACTAATTTTCAAAATGGTTGTACCATTTTGCATCTCTACCTGCAGTGTGGATTAAGGCCTAGCTTCTGCTTTCATAAAGGTCATCATCCCTATTATAGAGCCCAGTCCACCTCTCCCAATCTTTTCTTTTCTTTTTCTTTTTTTCTTTCTTTCTTTTTTTTCGAGATAGCATCTTGCTCTGTCACCCAGGCTGCAGCGCAGTGGTATGATCAGAGTTCACCGCAGCCTGAACCTCCCAGGTGCAAGTCATCTTCCTGCCTCCACCTCTCAAGTAGCTGGGACCACAGGTGAATGCCACCATGCCCAGCTTATATTTATTTATTTATTTGAGACAGAGTCTCTCTCTGTCACCTAGGCTGGAGTGCAGTGGTATGATCTCACCTCACTGCAACTTCTGCCTCCTAGGTTCAAGTGATTGTCATGCCTCAGCCTTCTAAGTAGCTGAGATTACAAGTGTGCACCACCACGCCCAGCTAATTTTTGTATTTTTAGTAGAGACGGGTTTTCATCATATTGGTCAGTCTGGTCTTGAACTCCTGACCTCAAATGATCTGCCCACAATGGCCTCCCAAAGTGAGGGGATTACAGGCGGGAGCCACTGCACCTGGCTCCAGCTAATTTATTTTTATTTTCTGTAGAGACAGAGTCTTGCTATGTTGTCCAGGCTGGAATCTTTGCTTTTCTATGAATGAGTGGGTGCCTAAGTTTGAAAGAAGGAAGTGGGGGTGAGGGGTGGGGTTGTCCATAGAGTATGCTGAGTTTTACGGCAGCCCCCTTTGTGGGCATTTCCTGGGCAGGGCAGTGGCATCTGACCCTTTCAGACCGTGGGGCAACAGCTCCAAATTCTCACCTTGGTGGTTGATTCATCAAGTACTGAACAAAGGAAAATACTAAAAGATTATTGAAAGGGGAAGTGGCTAGAATGGGCCCATTGTCACGTGTGTGAATGACTGTCTGTGCTTGTCTTTTACCAGATGGGAATCCTTATCTGCTTTCTGTTTTCGATATTTGTCAGAGAAATGTGTCTAGGGCTTCATCCTTTCCCTTCCCATAACCTTTTACCTCAGGTTGCAGCCAAAGAGGAACCAGAAGTTCTGCTGTCAAAAGGGAAAGAAGAAAAGGTAATGGTGACTCTCCCCAGACAGTAAAAACTCACATAAAACTGGTTTAAAAGTAACACAGCCTAGTGAAGCCAGGCTCACCGACAGAGCCTGGGTCTTCAGCAGTTAGACAAGTTGGCCAGGAGCACACCAGGGCAGTGGGAGCAGGGAGAGTAGACAGCCCTTTATTGTCATCCCCTTCAAAGATGCCCAAGGACATGCCCAGCCCAGGCTGGTCCACTGACAACAGTGGGGATGGAAAGGCCCAGGGCTTTCTGAGGGTCCATTTACCTCCCAGGCTGTCCAAGCATCTGGACTTTTCCCTCTGTCCTTCCTTCCACAGGCAGCGCTTCCAGGAGCACTCCCTGGTAAGCATGCATCACACACACATAATTCCTTTTTGGTTTGTTTGTTTGAGAGAGGGTCTCACTTGGTTGCGTGGTGTGATCACGGCTCACTGCAGCCTCGACCTCCTGAGCTCAAGCAATCCTTCCACCTCAGCCTCCCGAATAGCTAGGACTACAGGTATGTACCACCATACCTGGCTAAGTTTTCTGTTTTTTTTATTTTAAAGATGGAATTTCGCTCTTGTTGCCCAGGCTGGAGTGCAGTGGTGCGATCTCTGCTCACTGCAACCTCTGCCTCCCAGGTTCAATCAATTCTCTTGCCTCAGCCTCCCGAGTAGCTGGGATTACAGGCATCCGCCACCACATCCGGCTAATTTTTGTAATTTTTTTTTTAAGGAGAGATGGGGTTTCATCATGTTGGCCAGGCAGGTCTCGAACTTCTGACCTCAGGTGATCCACCTGCCTCGGCCTCCCAAAGTGCAGGGATTACAGGTGTGAGCCACCGCACCAGGCCAATTTTTGTATTTTTTGTGGAGACGGGGTTTTGCCATGTTGCCCAGGCTGGTCTCAAACTTCTGGGCTTAATTGAGCTGCCTGCTTAAGTGATTACAGGTGTGAGCCACCACGCCCAGCCCTGCACACTTAATTCCTTCTCAGAGTTTGCTTCCTGGGACAATTACGGAAAAAAGTAAGCAGTGAACTTCTATGATCCTATTTGTGTGACGAATATATATATACTTCCAAATGCGTAGAAAATTTGTGGAACCACGCAAAAGATGCTGTTAACAATAGCCACCTTCAGGGATGAGGTCTGGGATCTTTTGGGACGGGGAAGGTGTGGCTTTATACTCTTTACTATAGACATGAATTACTTTTTCTTTTATCATTTCTTTTATCATTGAAAAAGCATTTTACTTCTGAAGAGGCATGCAATCGAAATATGAATAGTTGTCATAGCTGCTGTTTGTGGAACATGTTCTACATACCATGTATTTCAGCATGCATTCCCTAGTCCTCACAGTAATGCAAAGAGGTGGATGCATGATTACACCATTTTGCAGATAAGAACACTGAGTATCAGAGATGCCAAGTGACTGGTCCAGGAGCATTGGTTACCAGGCAGAGGAACTGGAATAGACTCGGGCTCTGACTCCAAAGTTCAGGTTCTTTCTGAGCTTAATCAGGATGCATGTCTTTCTGTCAGCCCAAATGATACCTTATTTTCTAAGCCAAGAATATGGTATGGGGGAAAGAGCAAATTACTGAGAGTTGAGCAAGCTTCTGTTCCTGTTGCCATCATTAGCTAAGTGACCTCTGTGCCATTTATTCATTAGAGACAGGGTCCCACTATGTTGCCCAGGTTAATCTCAAACTCCTGAGCTCGAGAGATCCTCCTGCCTTGGCCTCCTGAAGTGCTGGGATTACAGGCCTGAGCCACCACACCTGGCTTCTCTGTACCATTTATTGTCTCTGTGCTGCACTCACCTCATCTGGAAAATTCCCAAAGGCAGTTTGGTGTAGAGACAGAACCAAAAAGCTCTGGGGTTGACATAGCTGTATCCTGCTATTTACTGTGTGATTTTTAGTAATTTACTTAACCTCTCTGAACCTCAGTTTTCCATTCTCTGAAGAAGAGAAAATGGATTGTAAGACTCAGGGTTGTTATGAGGGTTAAATAAGATAGTGTAACAGCACTTATTGTATTCTAAGCACTCAAAAAAAGAACTCTCTCCTCCTTGAAATGTAAACTTTGATTTTGGGGATAAAGAAAAACTACCCATAGTTTTAGTATAAGTAACAACACCCAATTTGATGAAGAAAATATGTTTAATGTATGTGAAAGGACTGGTTTGGGATTCTTTTATGGTTCAGCAGAAGAAAGAAACCATTTTTCTCATACCCATGGTCTAACTCCACACAGATCCACTGACAGATCTCCTAGGTGGATAGGCTGTCCTGGATGGGAAGTGAGAGAGCGAGAGGTCCCACCTGGAGAGTGTGAAGGGGAAAAAGCAATCCCTAGATTTGGGAAGAGTGATATCATTGTGGGTTGAATGGTGGCTCCCAAAAAGGTGGCCCACATCTTAACCCCTGGAACCCGTGAATGTGACATTATTTGGAAAAAGGGTCTTTGCAGATGTAATCCCAAGGTGAGATCATCCTGGATCATCTGTTGGGTTTTTTTTTTTTTTTTTTTTTTTGAGACGGAGTCTCGCTCTGTCGCCCAGGCTGGAGTGCAGTGGCGCAATCTCGGCTCACTGCAAGCTCCACCTCCCGGGTTCACGCCATTCTCCTGCCTCAGCCTCTCCGAGTAGCTGGGACTACAGGCGCCCGCCACCACGCCCGGCTAATTTTTTGTATTTTTAGTAGAGACGGGGTTTCACTGTGGTCTCGATCTCCTGACCTCGTGATCCGCCCGCCTCGGCCTCCCAAAGTGCTGGGATTACAAGCGTGAGCCACCGCGCCCGGCCACGGGTTTTTTTTTTTGTTTTGTTTTGAGATGGAGTCTTGCTCTGTCACCCAGGCTGGAGTGCAGTGGCATGACCTCAGCTCACTGCAACCTCCCCGCCTCCAGGTTCAAGTGATTCTCTTGCCTCAGCCTCTGGAGTAGCTGGGATTACAGACGTGTGCCACCACACTTGGCTAATTTTTGTATTTTTTAAATTTTATTTTAGTAGAGACAGGGCTTCACCATGTTGGCCAGGCTGGTCTTGAACTCCTGACCTCAGGTGATCTGCCTGCCTTGGCCTCCCAAAATGCTGGGATTACAGGCATGAGCCACCACGCCCAGGCCATCCTGGATTATCTGGATGGACCCTAAATCCAATGACAAGTGTTCTTATAAGAGACATAGAAGAGAGACCTGGGGAAAAGAGGTGATATGAGGAGGGAGGCAGAGATCTGAGTTATGCAGCCACAAGCCAAGGAACTCCTGGAGCCACCAGAAGCTCGAAGGAGCAATGGATTGTCCTCCGTGCCTTCGAGGGAGTGCTGTCCTGCCGACACCTTGATTCCAGACTTTTGGCCTCCTGAATTGTGAAAGAATAAACATCTGGTTCAGGCCTGGTGGCTCATGTCTATAATCCCAGCACTTTGGGAGGCTGAGATGGGCGGATTGCTTGAGCCCAGGAGTTTCAGACCAGCCTGGGCAACATGGCGAAATCCTATTTCTACAAAAAAAATCCCCCCAAAATTAGCCGGGCATGGTGGCATGCACCTGTAGTCCCAGCTACTCGGGAGGCTCAGGTGGGAGGATCACTTTGAGTCTGGAGGCAGAGGTTACAGTGAGCCAAGACTGCGCGACTGCATTCCAGCTTGGGTGACAAGAGTGAAGCCTTGTCTCAAAATTAAAAAAAAAATTATGTAGTTTTAAGCCATGAAATTTGTGGTAATGTGTCAGAGCAGCCACAGGGAACTAATACAAGTGGCATGGGACAATTTTAGTGGCAACTCTGGGAAGAGAATCAAGATTAAAAGACATCAGAAGAGGACCCATTCAACTAAATATGTAGCATCAGACAATAGGGATGCAGACCTCACACAGACAGCATACTAACCTTCTGAAACCAAGTCACACAGAGAGGGAAGTAGGTCAGTAGAACCGACAGGATTTCAGGGCAGGAAACCAAAGAAGCCGTGTTGCCTGAAGTGAGGGATGCTGGCCATCTCAGATCCTGCCCCAACAGTGGCAAAACGGATCCCTCAAATGCTGGGAGATTGGACAGAGATATACAAAGAACGAGCACATTTCCGTTAGAATAGGAAAAAATAAAAAATATATTAAAAGGGAAATGGTCAAGAGGTAGGAAGATATAGCTTTCTCTCAAGGAGCCAATAGCCACTGGGGTGTGCTGTCCTCTCATGATCAAAGGTTTGAGAGGGATGACTCACAAGCCTCTACTGAAGGGTCTCACAGAGAAATGCACCAAAAAGAAAGGGTATGGAAGCAACCTAAGTGTCCAGTACCAGAGGGCAGGTGAAATGATAGCACAGCCACACAACAGGGCATGATGCAGCCACAATGCTGTGGATGAATATTCACTCAGTTGAAATATGTTCAAGACATATTAATTGCAGAAAGCAAGTGTGAAACAGTAGGTACAGTGTAATCCTGTCCCTCATATGTAAAATGCAGATGAAGGTAATAGTACTTACCCTATAGAGTTGTTACAAGCATTTGATTAATATATGCAAAGTGCTTGGCAGTACCTAGAACATGTAGATGCTGTACAGCATCACTGTTTTATCATCACTTACTTTTCTAATTCTTAAAATTTTTATTTTATTTATTTATTTTTAGACAGAGTCTGGCTACATCACCCAGGCTGGAGTGCAGTGGTACAACCTCGACTCACTGCAACCTCCACCTCCCAGGTTCAAGTGATTCTCGTGCCTCAGCCTCCCAAGTAGCTGGGACTATAGGTGCATGACCCCACGCCCAGCTAATTTTTGTATTTTATTTTTGAGATGAAGTTTCACTCTTGTTGCCCAGGCTGGAGTGCAGTGGCGTGATCTTGGCTCACTGCAACCTCTGCCTTCCGGGTTCAAGTGATTCGCCCACCTCAGCCTCTGGCGTAGCTGGGACTACAGGTGAGCGCCACCATGCCCAGATACTTTTTTGTATTTTTAGTAGTGACAAGGTTTCACCATGTTGGCCAGGCTGGCCTTGAACTCCTGACCTTGTGATCCGCCCGCCTCAGCCTCCCAAAGTGCTGGGATTACAGGCATGAGCCACCGTGCCCGGCCCCTCCTCTTTCATGATATATATGTATTAATTTTACATTAAAAAGTAAAACAAGGCGAGACATGGTGCATTCTGCTTGTAATCCCAGCATTTTGGGAGGCCGAGGCGGGAGGATTGCTTGAGGCCAGGAGTTCAAGACCAGCCTGAGCAACATAGCCAGACCCGGTCTCTACCAAAAATGAACCGAGTTAGCTTGGCATGGTGATGTGTGTCTGTAGTCCCAGCTACTCAGGAGGCTGAGACAGGAAGATGGCTTGAGCCGAAGATTTTGAGGTGGCAGTGAGCTGTGATTGCACCACTGCACTCCAGCCTGGGTGACAGAGTGAGACCCTGTTTCTCTAAAGAAAAAAAATAAGGGGGTCAGGCATGGTGGCTCACGCATGTAATCCCACCACTTTGGGAGGCTGAGGCGGGTGGATCACCTGAGGTCAGGAGTTTGAGACCAACCTGGCCAACATGATGAAATTCTGTCTCTATAAAAATACAAAAATTAGCTTGACATGGTGGTGGGCGCCTGTAGTCTCAGCTACTCGGGAGGCTGAGGCAGGAGAATTGTTTGAACCCAGGAGGCAGAGGTTGCAGTGAGCCGAGATCGCACCACTGCACTCCAGCCTGGGTGACAGAGCGAGACTCTGTCTCAAAAATAAATAAATAAATAAATACTTTTTAAAAAAGTAAATCAGTAACCACAAAAACTGAAAAATAAATAGAAAGTGGGGACAAGTGAGATAAGCATGTGTGGACAGGGGAAATGGGGGAAGAAGGACCCTGCAGGGGCGCAGAGGGGGTTTAGGGGAGGTTTTTAGGGAGTGAGCTGCCTCATGAGCCAGGAAGGAGATGTTGCTGGGCAGAGCTGCAGTCAGTGAGGCAGGGAGAGGTGGCTGTTCTGGGCGACTTTGCAGCTCAGGGCAGGCACAGGGCCCAGAAGGGGAAGGGGAAGTGTTGAAACATCCGTAGGACGCCCTGCTTAGTTCTCCTACCCTGAAACTCGGGACCCTTTCCTGTACAACTTCTTGGGAGCTTGAACAATTTGAGGGAGGTGACATATCCAGGAGGAAATTTCAATGCATGTGTGTGAGGTCTTCTAGTCAACTGTCTATGGGGTTAGGATTCCTTAGAATGTTAGAAAACAAGCACTAATAAAAGGACCTGTGCTTATATCTACATCATCTATGTCTATCTATATATTTATTTTATTTTATTTTATTTTATTTTATTTATTATTTTTTTTGAGACGGAGTCTCGCTCTGTCACCCAGGCTGGAGTGCAGTGACGCGATCTCGGCTCACTGCAAGCTCCGCCTCCCGGGTTCACGCCATTCTCCTGCCTCAGCCTCTCCGAGTAGCTGGGACTACAGGCGCCCGCCACCACGCCCGGCTAATTTTTTGTATTTTTAGTAGAGACGGGGTTTCACCGTGGTCTCCATCTCTTGACCTCGTGATCCGCCCGCCTCGGCCTCCCAAAGTGCTGGGATTACAAGCGTGAGCCACCGCGCCCGGCCTATATATTTATTTTAAATCATGAGCCTTGCCAGACTCAGATTGGCTGATGATTGAGGGACTTCTGCCAGAGGGCTGGCCAACCTGGGAAAGGGAAGTGTGCGTAAGCCAATGGAGGTCACAGAAGAAGGGGTGGGAAAGGCTTGCAGAAATTCTAAATAGAAAAGGAGCTTTGGATTAGGCAAGTCATATGTGGACTTTAAGGATATCGGAAGGTAGAAAATGCCAAATGAGGAAGACATCATGTACACACAAAACTTATAGCCCCAAGCCCTGATCCCTGTTGTCAGGACCCAAGACCAATTGCTAGTGAAGGGACACAGAGGCGAGAGAGTCCCAGAGGAAGGAGACCCTCCAGGGAAGGGTTCAGGAGGCAACAGCTCCCTCACAGTTCACAGAGGAGCCCTCATCCCCCAGCAAAGTTCACGGGCTGCCCAGGAGAGAAAGCTGATTTCTTTCCCACTTACCATGCATAGGAGGACCCCCATGAGAATCTGGGCCTACCCATATGGCCAGCTCTTGGAGGCCTAGGACAGCCCGAGGGGCAAGACTCAACAGAAGGTCAGGGCCACCTCGGTGGAAGGGATGCTGTGTGTGATGGACCTGTGACGTGTGACCTGGCAGTGACTCTTAAACTAGGCTTTGCAGTATCCTGGACCAAGGCAGTCTACAGCTAAAACAGGAGTCTTTTCTGCATTTGTAGATAGAATTATCTCAATTTAAAAAATATTATTTTGGCTGGGTGCAGTGGCTCACGCCTGTAATCCCAACACTTTGGGAGGCCAAGGCAGGCAGATCACCTGAGGTCAGGAGTTCGAGACCAGCCTGGCCAACATGGCGAAACCCCATCTCTACTAAAAGTACAAAAATCAGCCGGGTATGGTGGCACACACCTGTAATACCAGCTACTGGGGAGGCTGAGGCAGAATTGCTTGAACCCAGGAGGCGGAGGCTGCAGTGAGCCAAGATCACGCCATTGCACTCCAGCCTAGGCAACAAGAGTGAGACTCTATCTCAAAAAAATAATTTCTTTCTTTCTTTCTCTCTTTCTTCCTTCCTTCCTCCCTCCCTCTGTCCCTTCCCTTCCCTCCCCTCCCCCTGCTCTTTCTTTCTTTCCCTCCCTCCATCCCTCTCTCTCTCTCTTTCTCTGTTTCTCTCTTTCTTTCTTTTGAGATGGAGTCTCTCTCTGTTGCCCAGGCTGGAGTGCAGCGGTGCAATCTCGGCTCACTGCAGCCTCCATCTGCCAAGTTCAAGCGATTCTCCTGCCTTAGCCTCCCAAGTAGCTGGGATTACAGGCGTGTGCCACCACGCCCGGCTAATTTTTGTACTTTTAGTAGAGATGGAGTTTCGCCATGTTGGCCAGGCTAGTCTTGAACTCCTGACCTTAGGTGATCCACTTACCTCTGCCTCCCAAAGTGCTGGGATTACAGGCATGAGCCACTGCGCCCGGCCAAAAATAATATTTATTTCTGAGAGTAAAAGTAATATTTTTTCATCCATAATTTTACCTCCACATAGCTAGATGTTTCCTTCCAGTCTCTTTTTAATGACTATATGGATTAATAATATATTTATAAACATATATTAGAAATATTTATGAATAATAGCTATTATTATTGTTCATTTAACATTTTTTGAATGCTTACTGGGGTCAGGCACTGTTCTAAATTTTTCTTTTTTCCCCCTGTTGTAATTGGCAAAGGCACTATTCTAAACCCTTTACAGATACTGACCAGTGCAATTTTCAAAATAACCCTATGAGGTGAAAACATTATTTTCCGGGCTAGGTGTTTTGGCTTATGCCTGTAATCTCACTACTTTGGGAGGCTGAGGCAGGAGGATCACTTGAGCCCAGGTGTTCAAGACCAGCCTGGGCAACATAGTGAGACCCCATCTCTATATAAAATTAATAAACACTTTTTTACAAAATCAAAAAACTTATTTTTCCTATTTAACAATGAAAACCCAAGGAACAGAGAGGTAAGTAAATTTGTCTGAGGTCACACAGGTAATAAGTGGGGAGCTCAAATTCAAATGCAGATCTGACTGTGGAGCCTATGTTTTTGGCCAAAATACATGCTATACTATGTATGGTTTTGTGTTAAGACTTCTCATTAAATATTATATTGTATTTTTCATATCATAAAAATATTTACCAAATGTTAAGTTTTTTTCTCATAACTTTTTATGATTCTTTGATCCCTACCACCACTTGTTTATCCTAGAATCAAATATAAGAAAATATCTAGGCCGGGTTCGGTGGCTCACGCCTGTAATCCCAGCACTTTGGGAGGCCAAGGCAGGCAGATCACCTGAGGTCAGGAGATCGAGACCATCCTGGCTAACACGGTGAAACCCCGTCTCTACTAAAAAAAATACAAAAAATTAGCCGGGCGTGGTGGCAGGCGCCTGTAGTCCCAGCTACTCGGGAGGCTGAGGCAGGAGAATTGTTTGAACCCGGGAGGTGAAGGTTGTAGTGAGCTGATACAGTGCCACTGCACTCCAGCCTGGGCGACTCCGTCTAAAAAAAAAAAAAAAAGAAAATATCTAATTTAGTTTAAACTTGTATGTTTATTTGATATAACTTATATAAACCAGGTACTTATTTAATATGTCAATATTTCAGAATGTTCGAAAATGAAACCGTGCTGCCCAGGAGCTCTACTCCACAACTAAAAGCAAGCAAAATTCTTGACATGTTCTCGAATTCTGCCTTTTCTGTTCCTCTTTCCTTCAGGCATCCATTCGTTTATCTGGCCCACATTTTCTGAGCACCTATTTGCCAGGCCTGTGCCAGGTAGTGGGAATCCAATGGTGCCTAAGGCACACAGCATGGGCTCTCAGGGGCTCTCTGTCTCATAGGAGAGACGGGCAATAGAATCCACCATGGGCAAGCTGGAGCAAGCGAGGGTGCAGGAGGAGGGAAAGCCGGCAGGAGATAAGCTGGCAATGCTGCCCCAGAGAGAGGACTTCTGACCTGAGCCCTGAGGAGAGGAAGAGGGCGATCCTAGCATAGGGAGCAACGTGTGCAGACACACATTCAAGGGCACCATAAAAAATATGTTTCAAGCAGAGGGTGGTTGTTGGTGATGGAGGGGAGCAGAGAGAGGATGATGAAGAAGGGAAGGAAAATAGCATGAAGTAGCTAGGGATGAAAACCACAATGGGGATCCATTGAGGGGGTTTAAACAAGCAAAGGACATGCAGATTTGGATTTTGGAAAGATCATTCCAGTGGAGAAAAGATTGGAGGGGCAAAGCCTTGAAGCAGGAAGTCTAAGTAGCAGACCAATGCAGGGATCCAGAAGAGAGAAGATGGCGGCCTCAATTAGGACGTGGGGCAGCGGAAGGGAAAGAAGGGAATGCAAAGTAGCAATAAAGTTGTTTCCTTTGGACATTGTCTTAGTCTGTTGGTGCTGCTTTAACAAAATACCACAGACTGGGCAATTTATAAGGCACAGAAATTTATTTTCTCGCAGTTCTGGAGGCCGGAGATTCCAAAATCAAGGCACCAGCAGATTCAGTGTCTGCAAGAGTTGCTCTCTGCTTCAAAGATGGCACCTTGAATACTCTTTCTTTATGTAGCTGAAGGCAGAAGGGAAAAAAGGGCTGAACACTGTGTGAAGCCTCTTTTATAAAGGCCTTAATCCCATTCACTAGGGCTCTGCCCTCATGACTTACTTTCTAAAAGCCCCACCTCTTAATAATTAGCACGTTGGCAATTAAGTTTCAATACATGAATTTTGGAGGACACATAAACATTCAAGCCACAATGGACATAGAGACTGGATCTGGGTGATGAAGTAGAGGGAGGAAGAGAGGATGACCCAGGCTTTTGGCTTGGACATTGGGTGGAAGGTAGGTAGGTGGTGGTACTTTACACCAAAATGAGGACTATCAGAACTGGTTTATGAATTTTAGTTTTGTGAATGTTGTTGAGTTTTAAGGGTCTAGCTAGTGGCTGGAGATATGTCGCTGAAATTTATGAGACAAAGCCAGATTGGGATTATGAATTTTGGAGGCAGCAGCATTTGGATGGTAACAGAACATGGACTGTCTGGAAGAGATCATCTAGTGACAGTGCATAGACCGAGAGAGAAACAGACCTGAGATAGAACCCTGGTGAGAGGTGACAGCGTGCTGGCAGTCCTCACGGCCCTCGCTCGCTCTCTGTGCCTCCTCTGCCTGAGCTCCCACTTTGGTGGCACTTCAGCCCACCGCTGCACTGTGGGAGCCCCTTTCTGGGCTGGCCAAGGCAGGAGCGGGCTCCCTCAGCTTGCAGGGAGGTGCGGAAGGAGACGCGCGAGCAGGAACCGGAGCTGTGCGCACTGCTTGCGGGCCAGCTGGAGTTCCGGGTGGGCGTAGGCTTGGCGGGCCCCACACTCGGAGCAGCCGGCCGGCCCTGCCGGCCCCGGGCAATGAGGGGCTTAGCACCCGGGCCAGCGGCTGCGGAGGGTGTACTGTCCCCCAGCAGTGCCAGCCCACCGGCGCTGCGCTCGATTTCTCGCCGGACCTTAGCTGCCTTCCCACGGGGAAAGGCTCGGGACCTGCAGCCCACCATGCCTGAGCCTCCCACCCCCTCCGTGGGCTCCTGTGCGGCCGGAGCCTCCCCGATGAGCGCCACCCCCTGCTCCACGGCACCCAGTCCCATCGACCACCCAAGGGCTGAGGAGTGCGGGCGCAGGACTGGCAGGCAGCTCCACCTGCAGCCCCGCTGCGGGATCCACTGGGTGAAGCCAGTTGGGCTCCTGAGTCTGGTGGGGACGTGGAGAACCTTTATGTCTAGCTCAGGGATTGTAAATACACCAATCAGCACCCTGTGTCTAGCTCAGGGTTTGTGAATGCACCAATGGACACTCTGTATCTAGCTACTCTGGTGGGGCCTTGGAGAACCTTTATGCCTAGCTCAGGGATTGTAAATACACCATTCGGCACTCTGTATCTAGCTCAAGGTTTGTAAATACACCGATCAGCATCCTGTGTCTAGCTCAGGGTTTGTGAATGCACCAATAGACACTGTATCTAGCTACTCTGGTGGGGCCTTGGAGAACCTCTGTGTCTAGCTCAGGGATTGTAAAGGCACCAATCAGCGCCCTGTCAAAACAGACCACTCGGCTCTACCAATCAGTAGGATGTGGGTAGGGCCAGATAAGAGAATGAAAGCAGGCTGCCCCAGCCAACAGTGGCAACCCCCTCGGGTCCCCTCCACGCTGCGGAAGCTTTGTTGTTTCGCTCTTTGCAATAAATCTTGCTACTGCTCACGCTTTGGGTCCACACTGCTTTTATGAGCTGTAACACTCACCGTGAGGGTCTGCAGCTTCACTCCTGAAGCCAGCGAGACCACAAGCCCACTGGGAGGAATGAACAACTCCAGACGCGCGGCCTTAAGACCTGTAATGCTCACCGTGAAGGGCTGCAGCTTCACTCCTGAGCCAGCGAGACCACGAACCCACCAGAAGAAACTCCGAACACATCCGAACATCATAAGTAACAAACTCCAGACGCGCCACCTTAAGAGCTGTAACACCGTGAGGGTCCGCGGCTTCATTCTTGAAGTCGGTGAGACCAAGAACCCGCCAATTCCGGACACACTGGGAAGCACCAAACTATATGGAACAGGCAGTGAAAACTGTCCACAAGAAAGACAGACTGAAGGCCAGGCATGGTGGCTCATGCCTGTAATCCCAGCACTTAGGGAGGCTAAGGTGAGTGGATCACGAGGTCAGAGTTCGAGACTAGCCAACATAGGAAACCCTGTCTTTATTAAAAATACAAAAATTAACTGGGCGTGGTGGTGGGTATCTGTAATCCCAGCTACTGGGGAGGCTGAGGCAAGAGAATTGCTTGAACCTGGAAGGCGGAGGTTGCAGAGAGCTGAGATCAAACCATTGCACTCCAGCCTGGATGACAGAGCAAGACTCCATCTCAAAAGAAAAAAAAAAAAAAAATGAAGCCAGAGAGGTTGGAGGAAAGCCAGGAGAGATGTTCCTCCAGAAGCCGAAGAGAGGGACACACACCAGAGGCAACACATCAAGAGAGTCAAAAATGACTGAGTTGAGAAGTGAAAGAGAAGGACGGAGGGAGACTTAAATATGTTTCAATAATAATAGGATGAAATGTCTGGAGAGGAAGAAGTTGAGGATGGAGGAGACACAAAGCCCCAAAACTGTCTCGTTTGATGATGATGACAATGGTGATGATGATAATGATGGCCCGATGATCCCTTACTATATGTCAGGTACCGTGTTCTGGTTTTAGGTAGGTTTATTTGTTTGTTTGTTTTTTGGGATAGGGTCACATCCTGTCACCCAGGCTGGAGTGTAATGGCACAATTAATGGCTCACTGCAGACTTGACCTTCCAGGCTCAAGTGATCCTCCCACCTCGGCCTCCTGTGTAGCTGGGACCACAGGCATGTGCCACTTTGCCTGACTAATTTATTATTTGTAGAGATGGTGGGAGGGGGGCGTCTCCCTGTGTTTCCCAGGCTGAATTCCTGGGCTCAAGTGATCCTCCCACGTCAGCCTCCCAAAGTATTGGGTTTACAGGTGTAAACCACTGCACCTGGCCTTAGGTAGTTTTTTTTTTCCCCCTTTCACTCCTGGTAACTTACAGAATACTTAGATAGTTCTAAAAGCTTTTTGTTATGAAAATGTTCACATACACACAAAATAGAGAAAATAGTATAATGAAGCCTCATGTTTTCATCATCCAGATTTAATAAATATCAACATTTTGCCAATCTTGTATAATCTAAAAAGGAAATTAAAAATTAATTGAACAAAGGGCTTGGAATATTAATTTAAAAAAATGAATGCCTGGCATATCTTAATGAATTTTTAAAAAGTCATACAAATTATTCCCTCAGGCGGGGTGCAGTGGCTCACGCCTGTAATCCCAGCACTTTGGGAGGCCGAAGTGGGTGGATTACCTGAGTCAGGAGTTTGAGACCAGCCTGGGCAACATGGTGAAACCCAATTTCTACTAAAAATACAAAAATTAGCTGGGCATGGTGGTGTGTGCCTGTAATCCCAGCTACTTGGGAGGCTGAGGCAGAAGAATTGCTGAACTCAGGAGGCGAGGTTGCAGTGAACCGAGATTGTGCCACTGCACTCCAGCCTGGGTGACAGAGTGAGACTCCACCTCAAAAAACAAAAAACAAAAAACAAAACCCAAAGTGTTCTCTCAGACTCAGACCACAGTGGAATTAAACTAGAAATAATTAACAGAAAGACAGTTGGAAAATTCCAAAATACTTGAAGATTAAACAGTATACTTATAAGTAACACAAAAGTCAAAGAAGTCTCAGGATAACTTTTTTTCTTTTTTCTGAGACAGAGTCTTGCTCTGTTGCCCAGGCTGGCGTGCAGTGGCCCAATGTTGGCTCAGCGAGACCTCCACCTCCTTGTTTCAAGCGATTCTCCTGCCTCAGCCTCCTGAGTAGCTGGGACTACGGGCACATGCCATCACACAAGGCTAATTTTTGTATTTTTATTACTGTATTTTTATTTTTTGTTTTTTTTGAGATAGAGCCTTACTCTATTGTTTAGGCTGGAGTGCAGTGTGCCATCTCGGCTCGCTGAAACCTCCGCCTCCTGGGTTCAAGCAATTCTCCTGCCTCAGCCTCCCAAGTAGCTGGGATTACAGGCTCATGTCCAGCTAATTTTTTGTATTTTTAGTAGAAACGGAGTTTCACCATGTTGGCCAGGCTGGTCTCAAACTCCGGGCCTCAAGGGATCCACCCACCTTGGCCTCCCAAAGTGCTGGGATTACAGGTATGAGCCACTGCGTCCAGCCTCAAGAGAACTTTAAACATTATTTGAACTAGATAAAATGAAAATACAACTTATTAAAATTTGTAGTTCCTGTACATACTTGCCAGTGCAAAAAACAAAAACAAAATTGTATCATGTATGCAAACAATGCTTAGAGAGAAACTTTTAGCACTATACATATATATTAGCAAAGAAAAAAGATCTAAAATCAATCTACACTTCCATGTTAGGAAACTAGAGAAAGAAGAGCAATATAAGCCTAAAACAAGTAGAAGAAAAGAAACGATAAAAATTAGAGCAGAAAACAGAGCCAGGTGCTGTGACTCATTCCTGGTAAGCCCAGCGACTCAGGAGGCTAAAATGAGAGGATGGCCTGAGACCATGACTTCGAGGCTGCAGTAAGATATGACCACACCACTGCCTGTGTCCAGGCAATGGACTGAGATCCCATCTCTAAAAAAAATAAAATAAAAATAAAAATTTGAGCAGAAAACAATAAAATTGAAAACAAGAGAACAATAGAGAAAATCAATGAAAACAAAAGTCGGTTCTTTGACAAAATTAATATAATTGATAAACCTCTTGCCAGCTAAGAAAAAAAAAAAGAAAACATACATTACTAATATCAGAAATAGAAGGCTGGGCATGGGGGCTCATGCCTGTAATCCTAGCACTTTGGGAGGCTGAGGCAGGTGGATCACTTGAGCTTAGGAGTTCAAGACCAGCCCGGACAACAAGGTGAACCCCGTCTCTATCAAAAATACAAAAATCGCCAGGCGTGGTGTTGCCTGTCTGTAGTTCCTGCGACTTGGGAGGCTGAGGCAGGAAGATTGCTTGAACCAGGGAGGTTGAGACTGTGGAGAGTTGAGATGGCACTACTGTACTCCAGCCTGGGTGACAAAATGATACCCTGAAAAGAGAGAGAGAGACAGAAAGAAGGAAGGAAGGAAGGAAGGAAGGGGGAGGGAGGAAGGAGGAAAACAGAAGAAGAGTCGTCACTACTGATTTCATGGACATTAAAAGGATAATAAAGCAGCTGGGCCTGGTGGCTCACACCTGTAATCCCAGCACTTTGGGAGGCTGAGGCAGGTGGATCACTTGAGGCCAGTAGTTCGAGACCAGTCTGGTCAACATAGTGAAACCCCCTCTCTACTACAAATACAAAAATGTAGCTAGGCACGGTGATGCATGCCTGTAATCCCAGCTACTTGGGAGGCTGAGGCACGAAAATTGTTTGAACCCAGGAGGCAGAGGTTGCAGTTACCTGAGATCACTCCACTGCACTCCAGCCTGAGCAACAAAGCAAGACTTCGTCTCAAAAAAAAAAAAAAAAAGAAATATTATGAACAAACTCTATGCCTGCAAATTTGAAAACTTAGATGAAATTAACTAATTGCATGAAAGTTACAAACTATTTTACTATCTTATATGGGCACAGTTCTGGGTGCCCTAAAACAATTGCAATAGTAACATCTAATATTACTGATCATAGATCACCATAACAGATATAACAATAAAACAAAGTGTTTTTTTTGTTTTTTTTTTTTTTTGGTTTTTTTTTGAGACGGAGTCTCGCTCTGTCGCCCAGGCTGGAGTGCAGTGGCGCAATCTCGGCTCACTGCAAGCTCCGCCTCCCAGGTTCACGCCATTCTCCTGCCTCAGCCTCTCCAAGTAGCTGGGACTACAGGCGCCCACCACCACGCCCGGCTAATTTTTTGTATTTTTTTTTAGTAGAGACGGGGTTTCACCGTGGTCTCGATCTCCTGACCTCAAGATCCACCCACCTCGGCCTCCCAAAGTGCTGGGATTACAAGCGTGAGCCACCGCTTCTGGCCAATAAAACAAAGTTTGAAAGATTGCAATAATTATGAAAATGTGACACAGAGACACTAGTGATCACATGCTGTTGGAAAAACATACCAATAGATTTGCTCAGTGCATGGTTGTCACAAACCTTCCATTTGTAAAAAAACAAAATCTGAGAAGTACAATAAAGTGAAGTGCAATAACACAAGGTATGCCTGTAATTCAAAATGGATTATAGATCTAAAGGTAAAGCACACACCTATCAAAATTTGAGAAGCTCACAGCAGAGAAAAGCTTGGTTACTTGGGTTTGGCTATTCGTTTTAGATATAACACCAAAGCACAACGCATGGAACAAGAAAATTGACAAGTTGGGCTTCATTAAAACAACTACTGCTCTGTGAAAGTTTGACACTGTTCAGACTGTAAAGAGACAAGCCATAGATTGGGAGAAAATTTCTGCAAGACATGCACCTGAGAAATAAAGAACTTGCATCCAAAATATACAAGGAACTCTTAAAATTCAACAGTAAAAAACCCCCAAACAGTCCGATTATAAAATGGACAAAATACCTAAATAGGCACTTCACAAAAGAAGATATACAGATGGCAAATAAGTATATGAAAAGATACTCAACACCATATGTCATTAGGGGACTGCAAATTGCTGTATAATTCAGCAATTGGGCTTCTAGGTATTTACCCAATTGTGTTGAAATTATGTCCACAGTATTTTGGGCCGGGCGCGGTGGCTCACGCTTGTAATCCCAGCACTTTGGGAGGCCGAGGCGGGCGGATCACGAGGTCAAGAGATCGAGACCACGGTGAAACCCCGTCTCTACTAAAAATACAAAAAATTAGCCGGGCGTGGTGGCGGGCGCCTGTAGTCCCAGCTACTCGGAGAGGCTGAGGCAGGAGAATGGCGTGAACCCGGGATGCGGAGCTTGCAGTGAGCCGAGATCGCGCCACTGCACTCCAGCCTGGGCGACAGAGCGAGACTCTGTCTCAAAAAAAAAAAAAAAAAAGAAATTATGTCCACATAAAAGTCTGCCCACAGGCCAGGTGTTGTGGCTTATGCCTGTGATCCCAGCACTTTGGGAGGGCTAAGCAGGAGGATTGTTTGAGCCCAACATAGCAAGCCTCTGTCTCTACAAAAAGTTTAAAAATTAATAGTCCTAGCTAGTCAGGAGGTAGGAGGATTGCTTGAGCCCAGGAGTTCAGGGTTTGAGGTTGCAGTGAGCTATGATCCTACCACTGCACTCCAGCCTGGGCAACAGAGTGAGATCCTGCCTCAAAAAAAGCCCTGAAAAACAAAAACTAACAACAACCCTCCAGACAAATGTTCATAAGTACCTTTAATCACAATTGCCAAAGACTGGAAACAATCAAGCTTTCTTTTTTTTTTTTTTTTTTTTGAGACGGAGTCTCGCTCTGTCACCCAGGCTGGAGTGCGGTGGCGTGATCTCGGCTCACTGCAAGCTCCGCCTCCCGAGTTCACGCCATTCTCCTGCCTCAGCCTCTCCGAGTAGCTGGGACTACAGGCGCCCGCCACCACGCCCGGCTAATTTTTTGTATTTTTAGTAGAGACGGGGTTTCACCGTGGTCTCGATCTCTTGACCTCGTGATCCGCCCGCCTCGGCCTCCCAAAGTGCTGGGATTACAAGCGTGAGCCACCGCGCCCGGCCTTCAAGCTGTCTTTCAATAGGTAAATGGACAAACCAACTGTAGTATATCCATACAATGGAATATTACTAAATGATAAATGAAGTGAGCTCTTAAGCCATGAAAAGACATGGAGGAAACTTAAATGCATATTGCTAAGTGAAAGAAGCCAATCTGAAAAGGCTGCAAACTGTATGACATTTGGGAAAAGGCAAACTGTATTAGTCTGTTCTCACATTGCTATAAAGAACTACCTAAGACTGGGTAATTTATAAAGAAAATAGGTTTGACTCACAGTTCCACATGTCTGAGGAGGCCTAAGGAAACCAAGTACCTTCTTCATAAGACGACAGGAGGGAGAGAGTGCGCAGGAGAAGCGGCTTTTGAGACAGAGTCTCGCTCTGTCGCCCAGGCTGGAGTGCAGTGGCGCAATCTCGGCTCACTGCAAGCTCCGCCTCCCGGGTTCACGCCATTCTCCTGCCTCAGCCTCTCTGAGTAGCTGGGACTACACGCGCCCGCCACCACGCCCGGCTAATTTTTTTTTGTATTTTTAGTAGAGACGGGGTTTCACCGTGGTCTCGATCTCCTGACCTCATGATCCGCCCGCCTCGGCCTCCCAAAGTGCTGGGATTACAAGCGTGAGCCACCGCGCCCGGCCAAAACCATCAGATCTTGTGAGAATTTCCTCACTATCACGAGAACAGTATGGGGGAAACCACACCCATTATCCAATCACCTCCCACCAGGTTCCTCCCTGTACACATGGGGATTAAATTTGAGATGAGATTTGGGTGGGAACAGAGAGCCAAACCATATCACAAACTGTAGAGACAATAAAATGATTAATGGTTGCCAGGAGTTCAGGAGTGTTCAGGAAGAGATGAATAAATGAAGCACAGTGAACTTCTTTTTTTTGAGACGGAGTCTCGCTCTGTTGCCCAGGCTGGAGTGCAGTGGCGCGATCTCGGCTCACTGCAACCTCTGCCTCCCAGGTTCACGCCATTCTCCTGCCTCAGCCTCCTGAGCAGCTGGGACTACAGGCGCCCACCACCACACCCGGCTAATTTTTTGTATTTTTAGTAGAGACGGGGTTTCACTGTGTTAGCCAGGATGGTCTCGATCTCCTGACCTCGTGATCCACCCGTCTCAGGCTTCCAAAGTGCTGGGATTACAGGCGTGAGCCACCGCGCCCGGCCTCACAGTGAACTTTTAGTGTGGCAAAATGATTCTGTTTGATACTGTAATGGTGGGCACATGACATTATGCATATATCAAAACCCATGGAAGTATACAATACAGGGTAAATCTTAATGTAAGCTATGGACTTTAGTTAATGGTAATGTACCAGTATTGGTTCGTTAATTGTAATAAATGTACTACACTAATGCAAGATGTTAAAAATAGGGAAAACTGTGTGTGGTGGGAGGGATTATATGAGAAGCGGGCAGGATACATGGAAACTCTGTACTATCTGTTCTATTTTTCCATAATTCTAAAACATCTATTAATTAAAAAACATAAATGTCTGAGAATAACCAATTAACAAAAAAAGAATGGGGATGGTGAGGGTTTACCTAACTAGATGTGGCTGACACTAACTAGGCGCCTTTTTAACATCTAAAGGACTTTATTTCCTTGCTTCCCTTTCAGATGGGAGTATAAATAAATCTGTTAGGTGAGAGTTTCAAAAAAGCTTTTAAAAAGGAGGCAGACAGCTGGCCTTTGCCCTTTTGGCCCTTCCCTAATCTATTTGCTTGCTACCTGAAATAAGGGATTTATGGCTGGAGATTCAGCAGCCATCTTGGAGCATGAGGAGATCATAAGAGTGAAAACCACAGTTAAGAATATAATGGAAGAAGTCTGGGCTCCTGATAAGCATGGTTCTTCCATGCCAATCCTGGGCATCCCATATCAGACTTATTTTTTTTGTTTGTTTTGAGATGGAGTCTCACGCTGTGCCCAGGCGGGAATGCAGTGGCGAAATCTCAGCTCCCTGAAACCTCCACCTCCTGGGTTCAAGTGATTCTCCTGCCTCAGCCTCCTGAGTAGCTGGGACTGACCATAGGCATGCACTACCACACCCAGCTAATTTTTTTGTATTTTTAATAGAGACAGAGTTTCACCATGTTGACCTAGCTGATCTGGGACTCCTGATCTCAGGGGATCCACCGGCCTGGGCCTCCCAAAGTGCTGGGATTACAAGTGTGAGCCACCACACCTGGCCCTATATCAGACTTCTTTTACATGAAAGAAATAAAATTACTTCTTGTGTAAACCTCTGTTATTTATATCTGTTGCTAGCAGTTAAACACAATTCAACCTTATATACTACATCATAAAACTTATTACAATGCTATTATAATAAAAACCATATATATAGCACAGAAATAAACAATACAAGTAGAATCTAATAAGGAATCCAGAAACAAATTCGAATGGGAGCTTGATATAAATAAAGATAACATTTCATTCAGAAGGGGAAGGATGGTTTACTTAATATATGGTGCTAGCAGAACTGACTATCCATCTGGAAGAAAACACAGTTACACTTCTACCCCACTTCATATGCAAAAATAAACTCCAGATGGATTAAAAGCCTAAATGTAAAAAATAAAAATATTAGATACAAATGTAAGAAGTTGTTTATAAAATTGCAAAGTAAAAAAGACCTTCTGAAGTAGAAGATGAAACTCAGAAACACTAAGAGTCGCATTTAACAATAATAGTCACGCATCACCTTTGAAAAATTAACATATTTATATAGTGAAAGAAATCATAAAGTCAGGAGACAAATGATAGGCTAGAGTAAATACTTAGAATATATATGACAAAGAAGAAAAGTTACTAACATACCTTAGCTCTTACAAACCAATAAAAAAAAAAGACAATCAATCCAATTAGAATTTGGCAAGCATGTCCCCAGGCGCTTTCAGAAAAAAAATGCCAATCATAGGCAATATGAAATGATTCTTGGCTGGGTGCGGTGGTTCACGCCTGTAATCCCAGCACTTTGGGAGGCTGAGGCGGGCGGATCACGAGGTCAGGAGATCAAGACCATCCTGGCTAACACGGTGAAACCCCGTCTGTACTATAAAAAGACAAAAAAATCAGCCGGTCTTGGTGGCGGGCGCCTGTAGTCCCAGCTACTCCGGAGGCTGAGGCAGGAGAATGGTGTGAACCCAGGAGGTGGAGCTTGCAGTGAGCCGAGATTGGGCCACCACACTCCAACCTGGGCAACAGAGCAAGACTCCGTCTCAAAAGAAAAGAAAAGATTCTTAATCCCACTGGTATTAAAGGAAGTGCTAATTAGCATAATAATGAGCATAACTTTTTTTAATCCATCAGATTGGCAAAAAATAAGAAAAGATTAGTGAGACTATTGATATGGGTGTGGAATGAGAATTTCTTTCTTTTTTTTTTGTGAGATGGAGTGTCGCTCTGTTGCCCAGGCTGGAGTGCAGTGGCGCGATCTCGGCTCGCTGCAAGCTCTGCCTCCTGGGTTCATGCCATTCTCCTGCCTCAGCCTCCCAAGTAGCTTCTTCAGGCTCTCTGGGAAGTATTATAATAATATATATTTTGAAGTGCACATATTCCTTGATCCAGCAATACTGTTACAGGAAAGGAGTCCCGATCCAGATCCCCAGAGAGGGTTCTTGGATCTCGCGAAGAAAGAATTCAGGGCAAGTCCATAGAGTAAACTGAAAGCAAGTTTATTAGGAAAGTATAGGAATAAAAATAGCTACTCCATAGACAGAGCAGCCCCGAGGGCTGCTGGTTGCCCATTTTTATGGTTATTTCTTGATGATATGCTAAACAAGGGTGGATTATTCATGCCTCCCCTTTTTAGCCCATCTAGGGTAACTTCCTGAGGTTGCCACGGCATTTGTAAGTTGTCATGGTGCTGGTGGGAGTATAACAGTGAGGACGACCGGAGGTCACTCTCGTTGCCATGTTGGTTTTGGCTGGTTTCTTTACTGCAACCTGTTTTATCAGCAAGGTCTTTATGACCTGTATCTCGTGCTGACCTCCTTTCTAATCCTGTAAGTAAAAATGCCTTGGCTGGGTGTGGTGGCTCACGCCTGTAATCCCAGCACTTTGGGAGGCTGAGGTGGGTGGATCACGAGGTCAGGAGTTCAAGACCAGCCTGGCCAAGATGGTGAAACCCCATCTCTACTAAAAATACAAAAAATTAGCTGGGCACGGTGGCAGGTGTCTGTAGTCCCAGCTACTGAGGAGGCTGAGGAAGGAGAATCATTTGAACCCGGAGGGTGGAGGTTGCAGTGAGCCGAGGTCGTGCCACTGCACTCCAGTCTGGGTAACAGAGTGAAACTCTATCTCAGAAAAAAAAAAAAAAAAAGAATGCTTTAGCCCTCTGGAAATGCAGCCCAGTAGGTCTCAGCCTTATTTTACCCAGCCCCTATTCAAGATGGGGTTGCTCTGGTTCATACACCTCTGGCAATACTTTTGTAATCCATCTTACAAAAAGAATAGCACCAGCACATGAAGAAATTTTCATGTGTGTCCGTGTGAAGAGACCACCAAACAGGCTTTGTGTGAGCAACATGGCTGTTTATTTCACCTGGGTGCAGGCGGGCTGAGTCCGAAAAGAGAGTCAGCAAAGGTTGGTGGATTATTATTAGTTCTTATAGGTTTTGGGATAGGCAGTGAGGTTGAGCAATGTTTTGCGGGCAGGGGGTGGATCTCACAAAGTACATTCTCAAGGGTGGGGAGAATTACGAAGAACCTTCTTAAGGGTGGGGAAGATTACAAAGTACATTGATCAGTTAGGGTGGGGCAGAAACAAATCACAATGGTGGAATGTCGTCAGTTAAGGCTATTTTTACTTCTTTTGTGGATCTTCAGTTACTTCAGGCCATCTGGATGTATATGTGCAAGTCACAGGGGATGCGATGGCTTGGCTTGGGCTCAGAGGCCTGACAGAAATATGTTCAAGGAGATTTACTGTAGCATGGCTTTTGTAGGGGCAACAAGGTGTACTTAACCTGAAGGAAAATAACTGAACTTCCCTGAGTAGAGAATTGATATATTATGGTATACCTATACTATGGAGTATTACACAACTTTTAAAAAGAATGAGTTAGGCCGGGCACGGTGGCTCACGCCTGTAATCCCTGCACTTTGGGAGGCCGAGGTGGGTGGATCACGAGGTCAGGAGATTGAGACCATCCTGGCTACCACGGTGAAACCCCATCTCTACTAAAAAATACAAAAAAATTAGCCGGGCGTGGTGGCGGGCGCCTGTAGTCCCAGCTACTCGGGAAGCTGAGGCAGGAGAATGGCGTGAACACGGGAGGTGGAGCTTGCAATGAGCGGAGATCATGCCATTGCACTCCAGCCTGGGCGACAGAGCGAGACTCTGTCTCAAAAAAAAAAAAAAAAAAAAGAATGAGTTAGATATATGTGTATTGACCTAGAAGTGTGTCCAGGTTAATGGGGACTTTTGTTCTTAAGTATCCACTTGAGGACTGTGTTTATTTAATCAGGAAACAATTTGCATCTCATCTATTAGACATGGAGTCACACATAGAAACTTGAGTTAGGCCAGGGTAGTGGCTCACCCCTGTAATCCCAGCACTTTGGGAGGCTGAGATGGGCAGATCACTTGAGGTCAGGAATTCGAGACCAGCCTGAACAACATGATGAAACCCCATCTCTACTAAAAATACAAAAATTAGCCAGGCGTGGTGGTGCTTGACTGTAATCCCAGCTACTCGAGTGGCTGAGGCATGAGACTCCCTTGAACTCGGGAGGCAGAGGTTGAATTGAGCCGAGATTGCGCCATTGCACTCCAGCCTGGGCGACAGAGCAAGACCTTGTCTCAAAAAAAAAAAAACAAAAAACGTGACTTAATTGGCACCATATATCTGATTTATTCCTAAGATGTTTTAGCATTCCTTACAGAGTGGCACCTCAGGCATTGCTCAGTGAGTCCACCTCTTTTTTGGGCTCAAGATGCTCCCAACAATACACGAGTTGTTTTTTGGACCAGTCATCCCAGAGGCAGCACTATTAACTGGACAAAAGAAACACAAACAAGAACCTAAAGGCAATGGAGAACAAGAAAAAAGTAGACAAGCACTGGAGAAGAGCCAATGCTTAGAAGAAAGGAACAGCTTTCTCCTGGGCCGCGGCTGATATTCAGATAGATCCTATACATGTAACTGCATTGGAGAACCAAAGGACACAGCAGCTGCAAAAGGAGGGTGTTATCTCAGAAAGGAGTGAGCAATAGAGGAGAGCTCCAGGCCCTGTGCATGAACTCTGCCCAAACCTCTGGCCGACTTCTGTAGGGCAGGCTCTGAGCAGCCCATGACAGGCTGAAAAAACTGGGCAGCGAGTTCTGCTGCTGCCCACCACAGAAAAGAAGACAGAGTTTGCAGTCTGAATCGAGCCAAAATAACTGCCTGCTTAAAAATAAAACTTTTCAGAGGCATGATGGAATCCAGAATCTCTACAAGTGTCACGTACAATGTCGAGTACAATCCAGTATTACCAGGCCATCTTGATTTAATTGACACTGTACCCAGTAACTGCAGAACACATGTTCTTTTCAAACGCTCATTCACCAAGATCGATCATAAGCTGGGCCATCAAACAAGTATCGATAAATGTTTTTAAATCTTATTTTTACTTTTACATTTTTAACAAAGATTTGAACAAAAAAAATCAATAAATTTAAAAGGTTCATACAGTCTGCTTTCTGACCATAATTAAATTAGAACTCAATAACAATAATATATATTTTTAAAAGCCTAAATATATGAATATTAACTCACTTTTTATTTTATTTTATTTTTTGAGACAAGGTTTCACTCTGTCACCCATGCTGGAGTATGGTGGCACAATCTTGGCTCACTGCAGCCTCGACTTCCTAGGCTCAAGCAATCCTCCCACCTCAGCCTCTCAGGTAGCTGGGACTACAGGCACACACCACCACACCCGGCTAATTTTTTTTTTTTTTTTTTTGAGACAAGGTCTCACTTTTTTGCCCAGGCTGGTCTCAAACTCCTAAGCTCAAGTGATCCTCCCTCTTTGGCTTCCCAAAGTCCTGGGATTACAGGCCACTGTGCTCAGCTTAACTCACTTTTAAATAACCTATGGCTCCAAGAAGAAATCACAGGGGACATGAAAATATGTTGAACTTGGCCGGGCGCGGTGGCTCACACTTGTAATCCCAGCACTTTGGGAGGCCGAGGCGGGCGGATCACGAGGTCAAGAGATGGAGACCACGGTGAAACCCCGTCTCTACTAAAAATACAAAAAATTAGCCGGGCGTGGTGGCGGGCGCCTGTAGTCCCAGCTACTCGGAGAGGCTGAGGCAGGAGAATGGCGTGAACCCGGGAGGCGGAGCTTGCAGTGAGCCGAGATTGCGCCACTGCACCCCAGCCTGGGCGACAGAGCGAGAGCGAGACTCCGTCTCAAGAAAAAAAAAAAGAAAAAAGAAAATATGTTGAACTAAGCTACAATGAAAATACAATATATCAAAATTTGGGAGATACAGCAAAACTACTGAATTGGGGAAATTTATAACTTTAAATTCTTACGTTAGAAAAGACGGAAGGAATAAACTCGGTGGCCAAAGGTTCAACCTTTGCTATATAAGAGCAAAGTGAACCTTAAACTTACTAAAGTAAGTAAAAGGAAGGAAATAACAAAGACGAGAACAGAAATCAATGAAGTAGAAAACAAACAATAGAAAAATTAACAAAACCAAAAGCTAGTTCTTTGGAAAGATTGAGAAAATTGATAAACATCTATCCAAGTTGATAGAGATAGACAGAGATACACACACACACACACACACACAAACACGAGAGAGAAAACACTAATTCCCAGTATCAGAAATGAAAGAGGAAATATTTCATGTACCCCATAAATATATATGCCTACTATGTACTCATAAGAATTAAAAATTTAAAAAAAGGAATGAAAGAGGAGCTATCATTACAAATCCTGCAGACATTAAGAAGATAATAAGAAAACATTATAAATAACTTTATGTCAATAAATCTAAAAAAACAGATAAAATGGACAAATTTCTTGAAAAAGACAACTTACTAATACTGGCACAAGATGAAATGTAAAATCTGAATAGCCTCATATCTATTGAGGAAATTGAAATTTCTTGCAAAATCTCACAAAGAAAAATTTAAACCTAGAGAGTTTTATTGGCTAATTATATCAAACATTAAGGAAACACTGATCTTTGTCTACCAGAAAATAGAGAAGCAACACTTCCACACTCCTTTTATGAGGCTAGATTAACCCTGATACCAAAAACTGACAAAAGGCATTACAAAGAAGAAAATTACAGACCGATATCTTCCATGAACATAGTTGCAAAAATTTTTAACAAAATATTAGTAAATTGGCAATATATCAAAAAAATGATATATTATGACCAAGTGAGGCTTATGTAAGAGGTTCAAGGTTTGATTAGCCCTCTAGGAGCTAGTGGTAGATTTATAGAGAAGAACTACAAAGTTAAAACGTCAGATCAAGAAAAGAATTTCTACAGTTACTTTTTGAATGTACTGGTAGGGAGAAAGTAGGTGGTTGGATATAGCAAAAAGGCACCAGATTAGGTATTCCTGGACCATGGTTCTAGTCCTGGTTCAACCTCCAACTCAAAGTATGGTGTTAGAAAGGTCACTTTGCCTCGCTTGGCCTTAGTTTCCACATGTGTCCAATAATGACCTATTAGAGTGATTTCCAACTCTAACACTCTAGAGTCTACGAAGCCAAGTCCTAAAATTTTTTTGTCACAGGCCTAGACTTTCTGCTTCAGCACCTCAAAAGGCAGAAGTAGGAAATGTGCAAGATATGCATTCATGCACAAAGGAAGTCACCATCTGCACGGGACTTGAAGTGCCTAGGATTCATGGTGGCCCTGACTTGAGAGCACCACATGTCCTCAGGGAGTACTTTCTTTTTCTTTTTTTTTGAGACGGAGTCTCGCTCTGTCACCCAGGCTGGAGTGCAGTGGCACGATCTTGGCTCACTGCAAGCTCCACCTCCCAGGTTCACACCATTCTCCTGCCTCAGCCTCCCTAATAGCTGGGACTACAGGCACCCACCACCATGCCCAGCTAATTTTTTGTATTTTTAGTAGAGACGGGGTTTCACCATGTTAGCCAGGGTGGTCTCCATCTGACCTTGTGATCCGCCTGCCTCGGCCTCCCAAAGTGCTGGAATTACAGGTGTGAGCCAACCTGCCCGGCCCTCAGGGAGTACTTTCAAATCAACTCTCCGGAAGCCATTCAATATGTCATTGTACTGTCTTTGTACTGTGGTAAGATCATGGACTCTGGGCTCAGACTGATCTGGGTTTGGTGGTGGTGGTGTTTTTGAGACAGGGTCTTGCTCTGTCACCCAGGTTGGAGTGTAGTGGCCTAGCGATTTTGGCTCACTGCTACCTCCTTCTCACAGGTTCAAGCAATTCTCCTGCCTCAGCCTCCCAAGTGGCTGGGATTATAGGCATGCGCCACCGCACGCAGCTAATTTTTGTATTTTTAGTAGATACGGGGTTTCTCCATGTTGGCCAGGCTGGTCTTGAACTCCTGACCTCAGGTGATCTGCCCACCTCAGCCTCCCAAAGTGCTGGGATTACAGGCGTAAACCACCACTCCTGGCTCTGATCTGGGTTTGAACTCCAGGTCTGCTGCCAGCTGAATGACCCAGGAAACATTATCTAATCTCACTTACTCTCAGTTTCTTCATCTGTGAAGTTATTATTGTGAGAATTAACTGAGATAGCATAAGAGAGTTCACGGGTCATAGTCCGTGCTCAATAAATGCTAGCTTCCATTCCCTTATCAGCGAAGAATGAGGTTTGGCTACACATAGCAGAATACCCAAATAATCACGGCTTGATCAAGACAGAGATGTATTTATTTTTCCTCTTCTGTAAATGTTGTCAGAGACATGAAACCTGGAGCTTGTTTGGGAGCTCCATGGTCATCAGGGAATCAGGCTCTGCCCAGCTTTCTGCTCTACCATCTTTAGTGTATGGGTTCCAGCTACATGGTCACCTCATGATCTAAGAGGGCTGTTGGATCTCCAGCCATCCCATTCACATTACAGGCAGGAAGTAAAAGAAAAAGAGACAAGCAAAAAGGGTGTCTGTCAGCAGAGTTAAGTCTCTTATACAGAATTTTCGGGGGCACCCCAGCCATTTACACTTTATCAGTCTCCTCTTATAAAGAATTTTCAGGGCTACCCCTTACATTTACACCTTATCAGCCTCCTCTTATAAAGAATTTTCAGGGACACCCCTTCCATTTACACCTTATCAGCCTCCTCTTAAGTTGCAAGAGAGGCTGAAGAATGGAGTCTTTTAGTGGAGCACATTGTTGTCCCCAAATAAAATTGGAATTCTGTTCCTAAGAAACCAGGGGAGAATGAATATTAGGTCGGCAATGAGCAGTCTCAGTCACACCCCTTTTTCTTTTTTTTTCTTTCTTTTTTTTTGAGATGGAGTTTCGATCTGTCGCCTAGGCTGGAGTGCAGTGTCGCGATCTCGGCTCGCTGCAGGCTCTGCCCCCCGGGGTTCATGCCATTCTCCTGCCTCAGCCTCCTGCGTAGCTGGGACTACAGGCGACCGCCACCTCGCCCGGCTAATTTTTTGTATTTTTAGTAGAGACGGGGTTTCACCATGTTAGCCAGGATGGTTTCGATCTCCTGACCTCGTGATCCACCCGCCTCGGCCTCCCAAAGTGCTGGGATTACAGGCGTGAGCCACCGCGCCTGGCCGACACCCCTTTTTCTTGTTGCTAAGGTTATTTTTGGTAGACCAGTTGTTAAATTCTGCCATCAGTGATGGAATCCTGAGTTGAAACAATCTTGACAGGCTGGAACACTGGACCGAATCCAAAATATAATGTTTGTTGTTGTTTTTCCTTTTTTTTTTTTTTTTTTTTGAGATGGAGTCCCGCTGTGTCACTCAGTCAGGCGGGAGTGCAGTGGCTCCATCTTGGCTCACTGCAACTTCTGCCTCCCGGGTTCAAGCGATTCTTTTTTTTTTTTTTTTTTTTTGAGACGGAGTCTCGCTCTGTCGCCCAGGCTGGAGTGCAGTGGCGCGCTCTCGGCTCACTGCAAGCTCCGCCTCCCGGGTTCACGCCATTCTCCTGTCTCAGCCTCTCCGAGTAGCTGGGACTACAGGCGCCCGCCACTACGCCCGGCTAATTTTTTTTGTATTTTTAGTAGAGACGGGGTTTCACTGTGGTCTCGATCTCCTGACCTCGTGATCCGCCCGCCTCGGCCTCCCAAAGTGCTGGGATTACAAGCGTGAGCCACCGCGCCCGGCCTTCAAGCGATTCTTGTGCTTCAGACTCCCGAGTAGCTGGGATTACAGGTGACTGACACTGCGCCCGGCTACTTTTTGTATTTTTAGTAGAGACAGGGTTTCACCATGTTGGCCAGGCTGGTCTTGACCTCCTGACCTCAAGTGATCCATCCACCTCGGCCTCTCAAAGTGCTGGGATTACAGGCGTGAGCCACTGCTCCCGGCCCATAAGTTTAATTAAGCATTGAATTATTGCAGTTGGGTCCCAAGCACCCACCAACAAAGCAAACACAACTGTACAACTGTGATGTGGCAAAGGGAAAGGCGTGGCTTCTACAAGTTACATGAAAAAGAGCTGGCGTTCTGCGGTGACCACGTGCTCAATATGAATCAGCAAGGTGGCACAACTGCTCTAAGATGGCGTCCTCTGCTGCCCTTAAGAACGATGGCCATGAGACAGCTGTCATGGCTTCTAAATCACAACACATGACAAGGGAGGCAATTCTGGCATGATAAGTGGATTTGAATTCAAAATCTAGCTTTGATACTTACTAACCCAGTGACCATGAGTCAGGTGAATTATCTTACCAGAGCCACATAGCAGATACCCAACATTTTGTTTCTCTGAATGTGAGGTCCAGGGCCTGGAAATGAGCACTGCCACAACTCAAAATGGCCCAAGCAGGGGCCCGCAGGTGGTGGCATGGCCTTCATGGGGAGTGGCCATTTCGGTGAGTGGGGAAGGAGGGGTAGGCTTCTAGGTTTCATCTGCAAAGATACTTGTTCCTGAAAGCCAAAAATGTTCCCAAATTGCCTGCATCGAGTTTTGATATTATGTCCTGCTGGGTTGGAACTGGGTTGAAATTGTCTCAGGCAGATAGGAAGGGCAGGAGTCTTTATAAAGCCAGGGAGTTCACAAGGCAAAAACAGGCACTGGTGCTCTCGAACTCCTTAGCCCTGTCCCCACCTGTGATGTCCTACCTGCCACCTGCCAGTCCTGTATGGTCCAATCTTCACACACTCCACCCTATCCATACGAACACGCCTGAGTCCTCTTGCTCTGCTGAACAAAACAAAGAGCAAGTCCTTTGAATGAAAGCTGTGGGAGCTTAGACAGGTCATTCAACCTGTATGTCAGCATCTTCATCTGTAAAATGACCAGGTTGGACTTGATAATTTAAAAACAAAGCAGTTAACCACCCACTGCGTGCTGGGCATCAGAGATGCAGTGGTGAAAGAGACATAGCAGTTAGGTCCCATCAGTATGAGACACTGATGGTCTCATCGGACACTGACAGGGAGGTGGGCAGGGAATTAGGGGATGCCGGGGGCGCTCCAGGGTGGGGCTCTTTACGGATGTTTGTCCTTTGTGAGGCTAAGGCAATTCTGGCAGAGCAGGGGAACTCACAGGTGACAAAGAGCTACTGTCTACCTGCAATGTGAGGTGATGCCAATAAAGGCTAGTGGTGACTTGTGGGGCCCTTAGGTCATAGCAGGGCCTGCTTCAAGCATTTACCACCTAATCTAGTGGGCAGAAGCATGGGCTCTGAAGCCAGACTGTCTGGGGTTCAAAACTCAGCACTGCAAATTACTAGCTGTGTGCCCTTGGGCAAAAGCTATTTAATTCTTTTTTTTTTTTTTTTTTTTTTATCAAGACAAAGTCTTGCTCTGTCGCCTAGGCTGCAGTGCAGTGCAGTGGCGCAATCTCAGCTCACTGCAACCTCTGCCTCCTGGATTCAAACTATTCTCCTGCCTCAGCCTCCTGAGCAGCTGAGACTACAGGTGCGCACCACCATGCCCAGCTAATTTTTGTATTTTTAGTAGAGACGGGGGTTTCACCATATTGGCCAGGCTGGTATCGAACTCCTGTCCTTGTGATCCACTTGCCTCGGCCTCCCAAAGTGCTGGGATTACAAGCGTAAGCCAACACACCCAGCCTATTAACTTCTTATCTGTAAAATGTGTATACTCTTAGTACCTTCCTCATAGGAAGGTACTCCATGAAAGTACCTCCATGAAGGTAATCCACTTTGGATGGATCATGAGCATCCATGGTGACACACTGCTCCATCTTCACATTTTGTCCTAGTAAGGGAGGTTTTGCTAACCAGGGAAAAGGCTCTGATCCCCAGGTCTGAGAGGCTATGAAATAACACCTTGAAGATGTAAAACGCAGGGATTTCTGCTGCTCTGCCCTCAGGCCCCCATTCCTTAGGATGACACATGTTTACCTCTCCAGCCTCTCCCTGTTGTCAGACCAAACAGAACTGTAGGGCAGCAGCCAAGTTCGGGTTCTCCATTCTTCCTCGAGCCAATTCACCTACTACCCAGTGTTGCAGGGACTGACTGCAGAACCTGGAGAGAGCCAGTGCACGGGGTGGAGCAGGGTCTTCCAGAGGGGCAGCTGCTCTCCTCCCTATCCCCGCCACTCCCATTCTGCAAAACCCACCACACGGAGCTGCAAAACCAAACAGACACTACTTTCCCCAATCTGACTCCACCTGTTATACAAAGAAATTTGTTGAGTGAAATTGCCAGAGTCAGGGACTAGTCATGTCCTCTCACCAAGGGACTGTTGGCCTCTGAGTCCTTTTCTCGCTCCAATTCCAGTGGTCACTGCTAGCCAGGAGTGGGAGCAGAGTTTGGATAGCTGACCTAGCACCCAAAACCTTACCTGCAACCGGCAGGTGCCTTCTAATGGTTTAACAAGTTAGAAATATCCTTTAGGTTAAAAGTTGTCCAGATGCACTTGGTTAGGAGGAAGGAAAGGGCCCTCTCTCCCTAACATCCGGAGCTGGAAGGGAGGAACATGCGTTTGAACAGTGGGAACGTTAGGGGAGTTGACCTTGAATAGACAGATGCACCCTCAGTAGAAATGTCTGTGACAAAGAACACAAACTGGCCAGGCCCAGAGACTTGTGAAGAGCGAGAGAGGCTTTGGGGAGAGAAGGAAGAGGTGGAGTCAGGAAGACCAGTGTTCAGGCAGGGTTCTCCAAATAGGGAGATTTTCCTGGCCTATCTAGGAGGGCCCAATGCAATCACTAGGATCCTTAAAACTGGAAGAGGGAGACAGAAGAGAGTCAGAGAAAGGGATATGATGACAGAAGCAGGGCCATCTGGCTTTGAAGATAGAACAAGGAGGCCATGAGCCAAGGAATGTGGATGGCTTCTAGAAGCTGAAAGAGCCAAGGAAATGGATTCCCTTCTATTTGGCAGAAAGAAACCCAGCCCAGCCACCACCTTGATTTTAGCCCATGGAGACTCATGTAACCCTTCTGAGCTACAGGACTGTGAAATGATAAGTTGGTGTTGTTTTAAGCCACTAAATTTGTAGTAATTTATTATGGCAACAGTAGAAAATGAATGCACAGCCTCATCCTGATATTCCTGTTCTTAAATCCATTTCATTTATTTCCACCTGAACTTCAGCCCTAACCTTCCCTCATCTCTGCTCTCTGGGTCCATCCTCTGGCCCCTGGATTGTTGAGAACTCCAAGGGGATGTGCTATTCAGGTGAATTTCAGCAGCAGGCAAAGGGAGGAGTCCAAGAAGAGGGCAGGTGAAGGCAAGGGTTAAGCAAGAACTCTAGCTCTGGAAGCAGACTGGCTTGGTACTGAACCTCTGGAAGCTTTTATTCTCTGTGGAAAACGCAGCGCCCAGCAGACAGCAACACAGGAAATGAATGGCAGAGAAACTATTAGACATTTCTCATGTGAGATTATAATTAATGTTCATGTGCCATCAGGAGACCAGATCCAAGGAACTGCAGAAAGATCACAGGAGGGCACTCAAGGGCAACGCCGAGCACTCAGGGCCAGGTGCCCAGCCCTCCTCCTCTTCCCCTTCCTGTCCCCTCCCCTTTCCTGCTGGGGCAGCCGGGGCTTAGGGACAAAGCCCCAGGGGATGAGGAGGTGGCTTGGACAGCTGGTGCTCACACACACACACACACCCGCCGTGTCTCCAGAGGCCTGGCAGCCCCACACTCTCCCCCTCCGCCCCCTCCCCACACCCCCCCACCTCAGGCTGCCCTTTGGTGGCAGATCAGGGCTGGTTTCCCGAGAAGTGGGGCGCACGTGGCGCGAAGCCCCGCCTTCTCGCTGCCCCTGAGCAGGGGGCCGTGGGGGGAGCTGGCCGGCGGCCGGCATGGGGTTCTCACTTCCCCTCCCCAACGGCCGCGGGTGCAGGTGCCGCGGGCCGAGTCCCGCAGGCGGGGCGGACTCTGTGGACACGCCCTCGTGGCGAGGCCGGGCTGCCCCGAGGGAGGAAGCACCAGAGTGGCGGCCGGTCCTGCGCGGAGCCCGGCGCCCCTCCAGCCCGAGCCAGGACGCCGCCGGCCCCGGCCCCGGCCCCGGGCACGCAGCCAGCCAGGGATGTAAGCGGCGCCCCGCGGCATGGCAGCCTCAGGTGGGTAGGCAGGCGCCGCGGGTCCCCGGGCCCCCGGCCCCTCTCTCGTCCCCCGCACCCCTTGAGGCGCGCTCCCCCGCTCGGTTCTGTTTGCGTCCTCAGTGCGGGGGTCTTGCCTTCTTTCTGCTCTTTTCTCTGTTCCCTGTCGCAAACTTCCCACTCCAACTTTCCCACGTTTCCCGTCCCAGCCTGTTGCGCGATTCTCTTCAGCCCCTGCCTGGCCCGACCCCCTCCCACTTCTTCAGAGTCTCCTTCGCTCCCTCCACCTCTGGCCCTAGGAGTGCCTGAGCGTCTCTTCCCCTGTCCCTCCGACTCTGAAGCGAGAGGAGAGTTGAGAGAAGCGGAGGGCGGGCGATGTGGACGGTCTACGCGCCAAACGTGTCTCCTGGGCTCCGTGGACCCACAGGGGGCGCTCGCGCAGTCCTAGGTGGTGCGGAGAGATCAGCCGGGGTGCCCTTGGGACAGCTTCCCAAGCCCCGTTCCTCCACCCCTCCCAGGCTTTCTGCTTTGGGTCTAGAACTTTGCTAGGGATCTAGGAATACTATTCCTTGAACTTTACTTTTCCTGCGTCCTTTGCAGAACTTTGGGGAATGGGGAGAGTTGGCGGTCACTGGGTAAATGTACTTGTCTTTTCTGGCTGGTCTTGGGTTGCCTTCTGGTTCACGGGTGTACACACTTGGCAAGTCGCTCACTGACGGAGATCCAGGACAAACCACATAATGATGATAACAGAGACAATTAATGAGTCCTTACTATTGCACTCCAATGGATACTGTGCACCTAATATGTTCTCTATGGTGGGCAGGACACACCTAGTCTGCTCTCCGGGAGTTTACGGTCCTGTAGAGGAAAGCAATAAGTAAACAAGGAATTACTAGATGAGAGGAGGTAGAGTTACAGTGTTTACAAATGGGTTTACTTGTATTTTCCCAGCCCACTTTATGATGTTTTAGTAGGGATAACATGTGAAAACAGGTTGCAGGTGCCCCTTGAAAAAGAAAATCTAGGTGACCAGGAGAAGGCACTGTTCTTATAGGAGGTGAGCAAACACTGGAATGAAGAGCCAGCTCTCCCCACATCCTCTGAGGATCTGGTAACGGTGCTTTGGAAGCAGAGGTAGAAAAGGCCAGGGGTGATTGTTCTATTAGATTTGGTACTACAGGCTCATTAAAGGGGATGGGAAGGTAGTTAATCACAGCCTCCTGGCTCTCCAGCTGGGCTCTGGAGGCTAAAAGAAGCTGTATTGTGAATAAGGAGGCCTAATAATAGCAGGTAATTTACACTTAATAAGGAAAGTCTCTGGTATAACATGTGTTATGGGAAAACAATAAAGAAGGGTGAGGGAGATTGGGGTTAGAATTTTCAAATGAGGTGGCCAGGGTGGAGAAAGGGACATTTGAGCCAAGATTTCCAGGAGGAGAGGGAGGAGGTTCTTTGGGGAAGAGTGCTCCAAGCAATAAGTGTATGTGGTGTGTTAAAGGAAAGGGAGTAGGCCAGAGTGGCTGAAGTAGGTGGGCTGTGGGGGAGAGGGAGATGAGGCCAGATAATAAACCAGTGAAGCTGCCTCCTCCTTCCATGGTCAGGGACAGGCCCTGGGCTGCTGAGTCCAGGAAACCGCAAACTGGGAGGGCCTTTGGGTGGAAGAGTCTGAGAAAATGGCCTCTCTTTTCCTCTTGTCCAGCGTCCTGTGTACCTCTCTCCAGTGGGCACAGCCGAAGGAGCTAGGAAGGCAAGCTCCAGTTCAGAGGGGGACCGTAGTCCGGTGGGCAAACCTGGGGCTATTTATGGGCTCTGTAGCAGCTTCTGCAGGTGTCCGTAATGGTTAGAGCTGTCAAACTGTCTTGCTGTCTGTGTCTTCTGTGGCGAGACACCACTCCAGGTGCTGTAATTGAGAGTTGGGTCTCTGGAGTCCTTCGGGTTCCCTGGGGTTTGGAAGTACAAGGACCCATGGGGGAAGGTCATAGTGGTGAGAGCAATGCCTCTCGCCAAGATGCTGTGGGCTTCGGAGTCATCCAGCCACCCTTCTGTATGTTCTTCTTTTCTTTTAAAAGCAAGTTTATTGTGACATAATTCACATGCCATACAATTCATCCATTTAAAGCATACAGTTCAGTGGTTTTTAGTATCTTTACAGATATGTGTAGCCATCACCACAGTCAATATTAGGACATTTTCATCACCTCAAAAAGAAACCTTATATGCTTTAGGTATCAACCTTTTATTCTCCTCTCCTCTCCCAGCCCTAAGATCTACTTTGCCTCTGTAGATTTCTCTACTCTGGGCTTATATATGAATGGAATCACATAGTATGTGGTCTTTGGTGACTGGCTTCCTTTGCACAGCATAATATTTTCAAAGTTCATCCCACTGTAGCTTATGTCAGTACTTCATTCCTTTTTATGGCCTAATTCTGAAATTCCCTTCCACTGAAGGGGAAGCATTAGTCTATATTATTTTCTGAAAGACGTGTTTGCTTGTTGAAATCCAGGAGAAGTTAGGCTCCCTGTCTTTGAAAGGACCTTGGGTAGGAAGATAAAATTAAATGGACTCAGCCTGTTCCACAAGATTCTCTAGGCACCTGATGGCATCTTGTGTATTTACACGTGAGAGAGAGGAAAGAGAGAGGATCCATGAATGACTTTCCCAAGTGGCCAAGTCTGTGGCTGGGTGAAGAAAGACGAGTACTCTCTCCTCTGTGTATCAGCTCTCATACCGTCTCTTGCCCCCTCTCTCCAAGGCTCTTCTTCTCTCTATATCCTTCTACTATTCCTGGACTTACAGGACCATGGAGCTTGAAGGGACTTATAACCTTTTTGTGATCTTAACTTCCATGTGATCCTTGAGGCCTCTCAATACTCTTGCCAGTACCTAAATTTGAACACCTTCTGGGGTGGGAAGCTCCTGATATGATTGACCACATCTCTCCTTATCCTGGTCACCTTCCCTATAGGGAACACCCTCTTCAAATACAGTGTTCAGATTCAAACACAGGGCTCCAGGATGGATGAATGGGGTGCCAGAGTCACCTATAGGCTGAAGAAATGGTCTGGGCTGAGTGGTTTGAGAAGCTCTCTGGCACTTCCTGTCTGCACTTCTCTCCAGTGAGTTCTTTTTTTTTTTTTTTTTTTTTGAGATGGAGTCTCACTCTGTCACCCAGGCTGGAGTGCAGTGACACGATCTTGGCTCACTGCAAACTCTGCCTCCCAGGTTGAAGCGATTCTCGTGCCTCAGCCTCCCGAGTAGCTGGGATTACAGGCGCCCACCACCATGCCCAGCTAATTTTTGTATTTTTAGTAGAGACAGAGTTTCACCATGTTGGCCAGGCTGGTCTTGAACTCCTGACCTCAAGTGATCTGCCCTCCTCAGCCTCCCAAAGTGCTGGGATTACAGGTGTGAGCCACCACGCTTGGCCCTCTATTGTGCTCTGAATCCTGCAAAAGCACCTCTCTTTCAGCCCTGGCTTTTTACCACATGGACTCCCTGCTGCTACAGCCTCCCCTTCCTCTGCTGTGATCCATTTCTTTCTCCTTCTGTAGCCAAACGTGTACTTTACGTTTTACGAGGACAAAGAAAGACACTTCCTCATTTCTGTCTAGGACTTGTGGACTCCTTGTTGGCTCATGTGTTTCATTTCTCTTAATAAATGAACAAGCAAAAAAAAGAGAGACGTGATTGGGGACAAGTGGAAAACCTACTTATGGTTAAAGGAAAAGGATTATTGCTGAAGAAAGGAGTTTCCCCCATATAAGGCAGAGTTGCTGACAAAGCATTTAGTCCTATATTGTTACCCAGCACAGCAGAAAGGGACTGGAACTTTCACTTTGGACTTTTTAAAAACTTCCCCATCTTTCAGTTTCCCAGCACAGCAATATTCAGGAAGGTAATAGATTTCATTGTCCTCATTTACATCAAGGCAAATTTGCCCAGACTTAGTAATTGGTCTAAGTCACACCACAAGTTAGTGACCAAATAGGTTGTAATGTTAACTAGTCTGAGGCAGTAATTAATTTCTCCTCAAATACTTTCGCTCAAAGGGAATTGAATTTAACACTAGAACCCCAGGAATGAGACATTGTGCATTTATTTATTTATTTATTTATTTATTTATTTATTTATTTAATGAGACAGGGTCTCACTCTGTCATCCAGGCTGGAGTGCAGTGGTACGATCTGGGCTCACTGCAACCTCTGCCTCCCAGGTTCAAACGATTCTCATGCCTCAGCCTCCTGAGTAGCTGGGACTACAGGCACATGCCACCATGCCTGGCTAATTTTTGTATTTTTTTTTGTAGAGTTGGGGTTTCACTATGTTGGCCAGGCTGGCCTCGAACTCCTGGTGTCAAGTGATCCGCCTGCATTGGCCTCCCAAAGTGCTGGGATTACAGACGTGAGCCACTGTCCCTGGCCAGGAGTGAGACATTTTGAATAGCTGTTCTGTTTGTTTGTTTGTTTTTTAAATATAGGAGATTTAAGCGCTTTTTTATTTCAGTTGTACTTTTTTTTTTTTTTTAAATGGAGTCTCGCTCTGTCGCCCAGGCTGGAGTGCAGTGGCTTGATCTCAGCTCACTGCAAGCTCTGCCTCCTGGGTTCACGCCATTCTCCTGCCTCAGCCTCCTGAGTAGCTGGGACTACAGTTGCCCGCCACAATTCCCGGCTAATTTTTTGTATTTTTAGTAGAGACAGGGTTTCAGCATGTTAGCCAGGATGGTCTCGATCTCCTGACCTCGTGATCCACCCGCCTCAGCCTCCCAGAGTGCTAGGATTACAGGCGTGAGCCACTGCACCCGGCCTCAATGGTACTTTCAAATAAAAATTTATTTTAGAACAGTTTTAGATTTCCAGAAATACTACAAAGATAGTACAGAGAGTTTTCATATAGACCACATCCAGTTTCACCTATTATTGACATCTTACATTAGTGTGGTATTTGTTTCAATTAATTAACTGATATTGATAAATTATTAATAACTAAAAGTTCAGGCTTTCCTCAGATCTCCTTAGTTTTTATGTAATGTCCTTCTGTTCCAGGAGCCCATCTTAGGTACTACGTTATATTTAGTAGGCATGTCTCCTTAGGCCCTTCGAGGCTGTGATTTTCTCTGATTTTCCTTGTTTTTGATGACTTTGACAGTCTTGAGGAGTACTGGTCGGTTATTTTGTAGAATGGCCCTCAGTCGGGATTTGTCTGATATTTTTTTCCATAATTAGACCAGGGTGCTGGGTTTCAGGGAGGAAGACCACAGAGGTAAAGTGCCAGTCTCAGCCCATGGTATTCAGGGCACACACTCTCAACATGATTTGTGACTGTCGATGCTGACCTTGATCACTGGGTTTCTCTATTGTAAATTTACTCTTTTTTTTTCTCCCTTTCCACACTGTGCTCTTTGGAAAGAACTCACTTGACACAGCCAAACACTAAGTTCTCCGTATAAGGAGTTACACCCTACTTCCTTGAGGGTGGAGTTATCTATCTACATAAATTATTCAGAATTGTTATGCATGGGAGATTTGTCTTTTTTCCCCAATGTATTTATTCAGTTATTTATTTCGTATCAGTATGGACTCCTGCATATTTCTTTTATGCTTTGGGTTATAATTCAATATTATTTTATTTATTTTGTTGCTCAAATGGTTCCAGCTTTTGCCACTAGGCGCTTTGAGTTGACTCGTGTTCCTTTGACATATGCCTGTCATTGAATTTTTGTTTGAGCAGTTACTTTCTGGCACTACAAGATGCTCCAGGCTCATATTGAATATTTCCTGCCCCAGGAAATATTTAGTCCTAGACTCATTCCTAGAATCCATCATTTCTCTAAGGAATCCTGGATCCTTTTATTGGAGAATGGTATGAGAAACCCATGGCACTAGATGTATTTTATTAAGTGTATTTTCTAAACTATATTCTGTATTTCCTTGACTTTTTAAATTGGGTGCAACTTAGAGATTAAGAGCATGGACTTTGGAGTCAGATCCCTGCTCTGGCACTGACTGACAGTGTGCACTTGGGCAGCAGCAGCAGCAAATCTTCAACGAGTTTTAATGTCTATGTCTGTAAAATGGGGCTTTTTGATAATATATACTTTGTGGATTGTTCTGAGGATTAAATGAGAGAATGTACATGAGATGCTTAGCAGAGTGACTAACACATGATCAGTGCTCAGGAAACAGAGCTGAATCACAATTTAAACTTTCCTTGATGACTTGGAGCCTTTTTTTTTTTTTTGAGATGGCGTTTCGCTGTTATTACCCAGGCTGGAGTGCAATGGCACGATCTCGGCTCACTGCAACCTCTGCCTCCCGGTTTCAAGAGATTCTTCTGTCTCAGCCTCCCGAATAGCTGGAATTACAGACGCATGCCACCACGCCTGGCTAATTTTTGTATTTTTAGTAGAGACAGGGTTTCGTCATATTGGTCAGGCTGGTCTCGAACTCCTGACCTTAGGTGATCCGCCTGCCTCGGCTTCCCAAAGTGCTGGGATTACAGGCGTGAGCCACCGCGGCCGGCCCTTGACATGGAGTCTTTAATGAACAGCAAGTATTATGATGTGCTGTTAACAGAGGAACAGGATCTGCTGTTAACTGGAGAGGCAGGATCCAGGGGGAAATGAGTACCCATTCCCTCAGTGGCCCTAGAGTTTATCATTTTAAAAATGTTCACTTACTTTTGGGTCACTAAATTCTTCTCATATAATTGGAGTAATCGCTCATGGCCATGTGGTCTTTAGAACAGTGTAAAGCTGTTGCTTTTCTACTAAGTCAATCAGTGCCCCAAAACCCAAGCTTCCTCTCAGGCTCAAGCAATCCTCCTACCTCAGTCTCCTGAGTAGCTGGGACTATTGGAGCACACCACCATGCCTGGCTAATTTTTGCTTTTTTTTTTTTGAGACGGAGTCTCGGTCTGTCTCCCAGTCTGGAGTGCAGTAGTGCGATCTCGGCTCACTGCAAGCTCTGCCTCCCGGGTCCACACCATTCTCCTGCCTCAGCCTTCCGAGTAGCTGGGACTACAGCTGCCTGCCACCACGCCTGGCTAATTTTTTTTTTTTTTTTTTTGTATTTTTAGTAGAGACGGGGTTTCACCGTGTTAGCCAGGATGGTTTTGATCTCCTGACCTTGTGATCTACCCGCCTTGGCCTCCCAAAGTGCTGGGATTACAGGCGTGAGCCACCGTGCCTGGCCTAATTTTTGCATTTTTTGTAGAGATGGGGTTTCACCATGTTGCCCAAGCTGGTCTCAAACTCCTGAGCTCAAGCAATCCGCCTGCCCTGGCCTCCCAAAGCGATGGGATTAGTCATGAGCCACTGGGCCTGGCCCCAAGCTGCCTTCTTAAGGGTTCTTCTTGTGCTTAGGAAATTTTCTTCTTCCCTCTTCTTCACTTTTTTGCCATCACTTGAAAACCCTATTGAAAACACTACTTATGGTTTCTTCATCACTAGTATGTGGGACCACAACCATGCCTTCCTGAGATTTTATTCTCCTTCTGCCTGTTGCACAAATTGTTGACATAATATGCATATGTATGCGGAGGAAGGTGGTGGCTACTACCCTTTTTCACTTTTGCATTTTTACAAAATGCTCCAGGATCCTTGCAGCATCACTGAAATTGCATCCTTAATGTTATAATGAAATGTAAAGTGTTGCACCTTTCCTACCTGTTGGCTCGTGCCCATGCACACACATCTGCAATAACACTTCACACTTAGAAGAACGTTTGCCTCTTAAGATAAACCAGCCACATAGGAAGGAAGGACAGAAAGAAGGTAAATATATTCTGATACTTTAACTCTGCTTCTCAGTGTCAGTTGCATAGTTATGTAGCTTTGCCAATGTTATGCCTTCTATAGTCTTGAAATTATTTTTCCATTGAGGTATAAAGAAATATTCTACACAGAAAAAAAAAGATCCAAGCAGCAAAGATTTTTATTTATTTATTTATTTTCATGGAAGGCTGCAGCACTGGTGCATTAAATTTTTGTCCTTAATCTGTGTAAGCTTTGGAATCAGGGTAGGCATTCCTGAAAAGGACCATTATGTTCACAATTGAGGGAACAGACCATGATCAGAATTGAGTTCTCTGTAGAACCACAAATGTCCAGGGCATCGTCAGAATTGCTGACTGGTTTTCTCCAGGTCCATACTGTTTGTCTGAGATTGCCTTTTTAAAAGATTTGTACACCTTCCCTTCAAAAACACTCTCAGGCTGATGAACTTGCTCCTGCTGAGAAGTCTACTAGGCTTTATATTAGCACTGGATTAGGGCTCCAGAAAACCAGGGGGGCTCAAAAAAGAATGAAACTGCAAACGTTTAGCCAGGCGCGGTGGCTCACGCCTGTAATCCCAGCACTTTGGGAGGCCGAGGCGGGCAGATCACAAGGTCAGGAGATCGAGACCACGGTGAAACCCCGTCTCTACTAAAAATACAAAAAATTAGCCGGGCGAGGTGGTGGGCACCTGTAGTCCCAGCTACTCGGGAGGCTGAGGCGGGAGAATGGCGTGAACCCGGGAGGCAGACCTTGCAGTGAGCCAAGATTGCGCCACTGCACTCCAGCCTGGGCGACAGAGCGAGACTCCGTCTCAAAAAAAAAAAAAGAAAGAAACTGCAAACATTCGTTTTATTTGCTATTTTTAAAAATTTGGTAATATCATCCTGGGGGAAATCAGAACTATGTTGGGCTTGCATTGTACATGTTGCTTTTTGGTTTGAATATAGTGGTGGATTGGATGGGGGCAGGAAAGAGGATTCATCCTGTGATCTTTTCAGAGCCTCAAGGTCTTGCCTAAGTCCTGCCTCTGTCCTTTTCAACAGGAAACATCAATGAAATGCGGCCCAGGCCTAGTGTTTAATTGTTTTAGTCTACAACTTAGATGGTTCTGAACCTTCATCAAATGTGACCAGCTTCCTTCTCTGAGTTCCCTGTTGTGTCATATGGACACTTTATACTCACCTCTTCCAAACCACGCACAGAACAGTTTGTTGAATTCATGGAGAGATGATGACCCAAAACAGTGGTAACAGTTACATTAAGAGCCAAGCTTCTTTGAACTTTGGTAGTTGGAAGCTATGACTTATTACTCGTAAGATTCTTGACATAGTCCCTGATGGGTGGTACAGGTGAGTTGGGAAGGAGGCTGGACTGGGAACCAGGGAACAACCTGAGCAACAGTTCTGGTTCTGCCAATAATCTAGAGTGTGAAGTTGAGCAAGTCCCTTAACCTTCCTAGATGAAGTGTTTCTTTCATCTGTAAATGAGGAGTTTGGGCCACGTGATCCCTGAAAGCCCTTTTTGACTCTCTTTTTGGCATTTGTGCTTTGTTAGAGGAAGAAAGCCTATGTTATGGTCCAGGTGTGAGGGACGCCTTGCAGATTGTATTGTGGAGGTCACAGCATCAATTCAACCACAACTAGCACGCACTTTAATATTATACATTATTTGTATTCATGTGAGGATAATGACACCAGCTACCAATTCCTGAGGGTTTTCTATATGACAAGCACTATGCTTAGCAGTTTACGTGAAATACCTAATTTAACTCAAATCCTTACTTGGCCACTGTGAATCTTGGACAAATTACTTAACCTGTCACACCTCAGGTTTCTCATTTTTTAAAGAATGGGCTAATAGTACCTACCTTCTAAAGTTGCTGTGAAGATGTAATGAGTTTAGTAGGCAATGTGCTTGGAAGAGTGCCTGGAACATAGTAACCTCTATATAAGTGTTTGCTGTTGCGATTATTATTATTTATTATTATTGTTGTTATTGTTATGATCTCATACTGCATCAGGTGTGGGGGGAAAGTGCATGCCAGGCAGAAGCAGTAGCTCGTGCAAGGATCTAAAACAGTATGGGGTCGGGCCTGGTGGCTCATGCCTATAATCCCAGCACTTTGGGAGGCGGGGACGGGTGGATCACTTGAGGTCAGAAGTTAAAAACTAGCCTGGCCAACATAGTGAAACCCCATCTCTACTAAAAATACAAAAATTAGCTTGGCATGATGGCAGGCACCTGTAATCCCAGTTACTTGGGAGGCTGAGGCAGGAGAATCGCTTGAACCCGGGAGGCAGAGGTTGCAGTGAGCTGAGATTGGGCCACTGCACTCCAGCCTGGGTGAGAGAGTGAGACTCAGTCTCTAAATAAATAAATAATAAATAATAAATAAAACAGCGTGGTATGTTTGGGCAAAGACAAGGAGTCTGGTATGATTGGAACACAGACTGTAAATGGGGAAAGAAATGAGTGAGTGAGGTGTGCTGGTGTGCTGGAGGCACACCATGAAAGATTGTGGGTGCCAGACCCAGCATCTGGATGCTCTACCTTTGCAGGTTGTGGGGAGCCACCTAGAAGGGCAAGTGTGCTAACATGCTTCTGTGCCTCATTCTTGCCCAGGGGTGCCCAGAGGATGCGACATCCTCCTCGTCTACAGCCCGGATGCCGAGGAATGGTGCCAGTACCTGCAGACCCTGTTCCTGTCCAGTCGGCAGGTCCGCAGCCAGAAGATACTGACTCACAGGCTGGGCCCCGAGGCTTCCTTCTCGGCAGAGGACCTAAGCCTTTTCCTCAGCACCCGCTGTGTCGTGGTGCTGCTGTCCGCGGAGCTGGTGCAGCACTTCCACAAGCCCGCCTTGCTGCCTCTGCTGCAGAGAGCCTTCCATCCTCCGCACCGCGTGGTCAGGCTGCTCTGCGGCGTGCGGGACAGCGAGGAGTTCCTAGACTTCTTTCCAGATTGGGCCCACTGGCAGGAGCTCACCTGTGACGATGAGCCAGAGACCTACGTGGCAGCTGTGAAAAAAGCCATTTCCGAAGGTAAGGATTTCTTCTAAAGATAAGCAAGCCTTAGAAAAGTTACTAATCCAGGTCCTAGGTGTAAGTTTATATTCCAAAATGAGCAGGGATCTCACTATGTTAAGAGAGCTGGTCATATTTATGGGTTTAGAGCAGCCTATTCCTGGGATGGGATAGGGGCAGGACAGCTCTCCTGGACTATCATCTCCTGGACTATCAGGAGAGGAAGAGGGCACTCTCCCTTGTCTTCTGTACTAGGGCAAAGCCCTTCTTTCTAGAATTTTCTATGCCTTGGAAGACACAGGACAGAGTTCCAGCCTAGAAAGTAGTGGGGGTGGGAGGCAGAGACTTCGTTTGCTGTTGGTGTGAGGAACGAGACTGCCCACTCTCCTGCTTGCATGTTACTTCCATTTTATCATCATGCGACCTTCACATTTTTGTTAAAAAAAAAAAAAGACTTTTTTTTTTTTTTTTTGAGACGGAGTCTCCCTCTGTCACCCAGGCTGGAGTGCAATGGTGCGATCTCAGTGGACTGCAACCTCTGCCTCCAGGTTCAAACGATTCTCCTGCCTTAGCCTGCCGAGTAGCTGGGATTACAGGTGTGTGCCACCATGCCTGGCTGATTTTTTTGTATTTATAATAGAGACAGGGTTTTATCATGTTGGTCAGGCTGATCTTGAACTCCTGATATCAAATGATCCACCCACCTCAGCCTCCCAAAGTGCTGGGCCTACAGGCATGAGCCACTGTGCCCAGCCAAGGCATTGTTTTTTTTGATAACATGTTTATAGAGAAATAGCCCTCTTCTCTATTTCCCACCAGCCTAGCTTCTATATTCTGCCATTTCTCCTTTTAGAGTAGGAAAATTCCGATCCTTTCTGCCGGGGTTAGTGACTTCAGTGGCCCCAGGAAGTGTGACACACACTCTGATTAACAGTAACAGAAGACATGCTCTGGGATGGACACACAATCACAGCTTTTCTTCCTCTTTTTGCTTTCTTTTTGCTTTTTTTTGAGACAGAGCCTTGCTCTGACATCCAGGCTGGAGTGCAGTGGCATGATCTCGGCTCACTGCAACCTCCACCTCCCTGATTCAAGTGATTCTCCTGCCTCAGCCTCCTGAGTAGCTGGGATTATAGGTGCCCACCACCACACCCGGCTAATTTGTGTATTTTTAGTAGAGACGGGATTTTACCATGTTGGTGAGGCTGATCTCAAACTCCTGACCTCAGGTGATCCACCTGCCTCGGCCTCCCAAAGTGCTGGGATAACAGGCATGAGCCACCACGCCCGGCCTCTTTTTGTTTTCTATTTTTGCCTCACTGTGGGCTATGAATGGGCTATGCGTTTATATTCTGTTCTCTTGCCACATGAGATCTTATATACCTGATGCCAGCAAAGAAGCCTGGAAAGTTATGGTCCTGATTTAACTGTGCCTCAGTTATCCCTGGTGTGACTTGGGCGTTAATTTGTCTCACCCACCCCTATGCCATCTGATAAATGAAATCAAGAATTTACTAATTTTCAGTGACCTTAAAAAGGTAACGTAACTTCCTAGGTGCTTTTATCCCAGGAATTGGCTACTCTAAACAAATAAATATGACCACATCTTTTATTTATTTATTTTTTATTTTTATTTTTTGAGACGGAGTCTCGCTCTGTCGCCCAGGCTGGAGTGCAGTGGCGCGATCTTGGCTCACTGCAAGCTCCGCCTTCCGGGTTCACGCCATTCTCCTGCCTCAGCCTCCGGAGTAGCTGGGACTACAGGCGCCCGCCACTGCGCCCGGCTAATTTTTTGTATTTTTAGTAGAGACGGGGTTTCACCGTGGTCTCGATCTCCTGACCTCGTGATCCACCCGCCTCGGCCTCCCAAAGTGCTGGGATTACAGGCGTGAGCCACCGCGCCCGGCAATGACCACGTCTTTTAACAAAGTAAGATTCCTTCTCATTTTGTAACATAAATCACTACTGTGAATGTAACACATGTCTCACCTGAAATGTCAGGACCTGGATTAGTACTTTTTCTAGGATTTGCTTATCGTTACATTAGAAAGACAATGATAGAAAAAGCATATAATTCATTTTTGCATGATTGCCTTTCATTAGTTTGAAGGAATTGTGATCTGCCCAAACTTACAAAAAACTGAAACACAACTGGTTGTTTCTGTGGATGATCTTATGTCATTGCATCGGTCCATTAGGATCTCTCAGGCCAGCCCCTGGAACCCACCATGGATGTATTGCCACTGACTGGGCATCTCACACTGTATGCTGTAACAGATTGTTCTTTAAAATATTACAGTAGTGTGGCTGGGTGCGGTGGTGCAAACCTGTAATCCCAGCACTTTGGGAGGCTGAGGCAGGTGGATCATGAGGTCAGGAGTTAGAGACCAGCCTGGCCAATATGGTGAAACTCCATCTCTACTAAAAAAATACAAAAATTAGCTGGTCGTGGTGGTGCATGCCTGTAATCCCAGCTACTTGGGAGGCTGAGGCAGAAGAATCACTTGAGCCCGGGAAGCGGAGGTTGCAGTGAGCCGAAATTGTGCCACTGCACTCCAGCCTGGGCGACAGAGCGAGACTCCATCTCAAAAAAACAACAACAAAAAAACCAGTAGTGTTATTTTTTGAAGTAGATAGTAAAAAGGATTATTTTAATATTGTTTGGATGTGTCCAGTGATTCAATGCCTGGATAAATTGATCTCTTCTAATATTTCACTTTTTACCAAAGACTGTAGTTCAGTATGCTATGAGCCTTTAGCTTCAAGTGTCTCGGAAAGAATGAACTCATTTACAGGGTGCTCGTGTTCTAAGAGCAGGAACTTCTCATCAGAAAGAGATTACTTTAACGGGAGATTAAAATAAGCTGCTTAGTGGGATATCTTTGCAGTTCAGAATCAATGGATATAGGGACAAATGGAATTATAAGAAAGAGAAGAGGAGGAAGGAAGGCTTATAGCCTCAATATAACTTTCTTTGTTTTTTTTTTTTGAGACGGAGTCTCGCTCTGTCGCCCAGGCTGGAGTGCAGTGGCACAATCTCAGCTCACTGCAAGCTCCGCCTCCCAGGTTCACGCCATTCTCCTGCCTCAGCCTCCTGAATAGCTGGGACTACAGGCACCCGCCACCATGCCCGGCTATTTTTTTTTTTTTTTTTGTATTTTTAGTAGAAACGGAGTTTCACTGTGTTAGCTAGGATGGTCTCGATCTCCTGACCTCGTGATCTGCCCGTCTTGGCCTCCCAAAGTGCTGGGATTACAGGCGTGAGCCATCGTGCCCGGCTGCCTCAATATAACTTTCTTATCTGGTATTAGGTTTGTGAATTTGGGGATTCAAGATCTCTGTCGGTGCTAGGATGGCTTGGGTTTGCTTTTTGGGTTTTCCGTAGCCATGGCCCTTGGTTGGCCTTGACTCTGATGCCATATTCCTGATTTTTTTTGCTGGACAAACTTTCTTAACAAACCTGATACTCAGAGTCTGGCAGTGTAGAAAAAAGAGCATTGACCAGGGTTAGGGACACTGCGTTACCTGGCTCTGCTGCTAACCAGATGCCTAGTACTGAGCAAGTCATTTTGCCTCTTTGAGTTCCAGTTTCCTTTTCTGTAAGTGGCAGATTTAGACTTGATGTAAGACACTTCCCAAGGCCAAAAATCTGTGATTCACTTAGGCCAGAAAATCTTAAATATTTTTGAAGTATGACCTTCTTGCCCCATTTCATACCTGCTTTGACTCCCAGGAAGCTTAGGGCTAGAACAGTGTCTAAAGACAGTACTCTCCCTACACTACATTTCTGGGATAATTGTGTCCTTAGGTACATTCCCTATAACTTGTGATAACCCATCTTTTTTTAAAATACTTCTCTTGCATACATGAGGTTTTCCTAAGGTACCTCAAAATAAAAGCAAAAGCTAATATTTTCATATACGTTACTACCACCAGCTGCCCAGTCCCATGAGAAATAAATACATGAAACTTGTTTCTTTGACTTTTGCTGTTAAAAAAAAAATCCCAATAAGAAATTGGCTGGGCATGGCCGGGAGCGGCGGCTCACGCCTGTAATCCTAGCACTTTGGGAGTCCGAGGCGGGTGGATCACGAGGTCAGGAGATTGAGACCATCCTGGCTAACACGGTGAAACCCCATCTCTCCTAAAAATACAAAACATTAGCCGGGCAAGGTGGTGGGCGCCTGTAGTGCCAGCTACTCGAGAGGCTGAGGCAGGAGAATGGCGTGAATCCGGGAGGCGGAGCTTGCAGTGAGCTGAGATTGCACCACTGCACTCCAGCCTGAGTGACAGATCGAGACTCTGTCTCAAAAAAAAAAAAAAAAAAAAAAAAAAAAAATTGGCTGGGCATAGTGGCTTGTGCCTGTAATCCCAGCACTTTGGGAGGCTGGAGCAGAAGGATTTCTGCTTCGAAGTTTGAGACCAGTCTGGATAACATGGCAAAACCTCGTCTCTACAAAAAATACAAAAATTAGCTGGGCATTGTGGCGTGCACCTGTTGTCCTAGCTACTTGGGAGGCTGAGGTGGGAGCATCACCTGAGCCTGGGAGGTTGAGGCTGCAGTGAGCTGTGACTGAGCCACTGCACTCCAGCCTGGGGATCAACAGAGTGACACCTTGTCTCAAAAAAAAAAAAAAAAAAAAAAAGAAATGCAATGGAAAATTGATAATGGGGATGAATTAATAGTAGAGACAATAATTGTGGAGTTATTGATTGTAGGGCTATTGAAACTACAGGGAGACACATTTTAGGAAAAACTTTCTAATTATTAGAGCTGTGTGAAGGTGGAATGGGTTGCCTTTGAAGGTGGTAAGCACCACATCTCCAGGAGTAAGAGCAGATACTGCAGATGTGCTGTAAAGGGATTTAGCTTTGGGACCAGGGTTGGGCCATGTGACCTTTACAGCCTTTTGATCATAACATTCCCTTACAAGAAGTTCCTCTTTTCACCAGGAACACATTTCTCTTCTGAATTCAGTTTTCCTCCTTCACCTGGTAGACCTGAGGTTTTTGACTCCCAACTGAAGAAATACTGGTCATGTTCCTACTCAGACCCCAGCAGTAAATAGCATGAAAAATACCTCACTTTGTAATTTATGTAACCCTTTAAAATGGTAAAAGTCCCAGAATATTTACATGTCTATATGTATATTTTTCTTAACTTTGAGATACCTTTTGATAAAAAGGACTATTTAATGAGATATTCACTAAGCCCATTTAAAATTTAGGCTAAATTTTAGACCATTTAAAGTTTAAAGTAAAGCTTAAAGATCAAAGAGAGTGGAGTGGGTAATAGAGTAGAGGAGGTTATTTTATTCTTGAAACTTAGATTACAGGTAGTCAATTATACTTTCTTTTGCTGCTGTGCTAGCTAAACAATGCTTCTCAAATTTTAATGTGCACAGAAGGACCTGGGGATCTTGTAAATATGCATATGCTGACTCCTTGGGTGGGGCCAAGATTCTGCATTTCTTTTTTTTTCTTTTTTCTTTCTTTCTTTTTTTTTTTTTTTTGAGATAGAGTCTCGCTCTGTCACCCAGGCTGGAATACAGTGGCGCAATCTCGGCTCACTGCAACCTCTGCCTCCCTGGGTTCAAGCAGTTCTTCTGCCTCAGCCTCCCAAGTAGATGGAATTACAGGCATGCACCACCATGCCTGGCTGATTTTTGTATTTTTAGTAGTGATGGGGTTTCACCATGTTGGCCAGGCTGGTCTTGAACTCCTGACCTCAAGTGATCTGCCTGCCTCAGCCTCACAAAGTGTTGGGATTACAGGAGTGAGCCACCACACCCGGCCAGATTCTGCATTTCTAACAAGCTCACAGGTGATGTTGATGCTGCTGGTCCAGGTACCACTGAGTACAACCAAGGGGTCTAAGCCACTTTTCTTTTGTCAGGTCAATGGTCACGTACTTCCATCTCATGGGAAGTATTTTCTCTAATCTCCACTTCTCTGGAAATGGAGGCACCATCACATCAGGGCAGCTCCTGGACACCCATCAGTTAGGTATAAAATTAGGCCAGTATTTGGTGCTTAGGCCATCAGACTTCAGGGTAGAGCTCCTGCATTCTCTTCCTTTGCCCCTGCTCATAGATTCGGTGCGTTCACTCTGGCAGTTTTCAATCTCCAGGTTTCTAGATGTTGGGATGGGGTGCTACTGAGATCACAATCTTTACTCTTTCTTCATTTAATAAGCCCCTTGATCAAAATTACTACTAAAATATGTTTTGGAGGTTTTATTTCCCACCCCACTCTCCAAATTTGTCAGCCACCTTAAAATTAAGCAGATGTTTTAATTAGTCTTCAGTGTGTTGGATCAGCCAGTTTATTTCCCAAGTTCTTCATCTGCAAAATGATGGGGTTGGACCAGATAATTTAGAAGGTTTCTTTCAGCCTCCAGCACTGTAATATATCATTATAAGTTTTCTAAGAAGATGGCAAATTACCGAGAACCTTTTTAACTGATTCAGTTTAGTTCCAAAATGTCTGCAGTGATATATACCTGTGCATAGAAGACTGGACTATTGATCTGACTTTTTGGACTTGTTGGAAGATTATTTTAAAATAAGGAAGTGAGAAAACCCCAGATACAGCACAGAAATTATTTCCTCTTTTTACTGGGGCTCTATTCTTTACTTCAAATCTCAATGGAATATAAAAATAGATTCTGTTAGACTGTGTGGGAAAGGACTCTGTGGGTAATATTGAGTGTTTTTGCAAAAGTTCTCATTCGTGTGGTGTGTGTGTGTGTGTGTGTGTGTGTGTTGAGGGTGGAGGGAAGCATTAAACCGAATTCTCCCGATATTATTTATTAATAGTATTACAGTGGAGATCTTGTCTGCTTCTTTATATGCATTATTTTCTCTTTGCCTCGCCCCTCCCTCTCCATTCCCATTGTGTTTCAGAAGCACTCATGGTACCCACAAGTATCATATATTTTGCCTTTGATTTCCATGGGAAAAATTTAGAGGGATATGTCTATATATCTACATTTGGCCTGCCTTTGTTGATATTAATGTTCTAGTCTGAATATTAAACTACAGTTTAAAAGAAAAAATAAGGGCTGGGTGCAGTGGCTCACAACTGTAATTCTAACAGTTTGGGAGACTGCGGGGAACAGATTGCTTGAGGCCAGGAGTTCAAGACCAGCCTGGGCAATGTGGCGGAAACCCTGTCTCTACAAAAAATACAAAAATTAGCTGGACGTGGTGGCATGTGCTTGTGATCCCAGCTACTGGAGAGGCTGTGGTGGGAAGATTGCTCGAGCCCTGGAAGTTGAGGCTGTAGTGAGTTGTGATTGCGGCACTGCACTCCAGCCTGGGAGACAGAGCGAGACCCTGTCTCAAAGAAAAAGAAAAATAAAGGAATATTTAAAAATGCTTTCAGCTAATCAAATGGATTCCAAAATGTTTTCCTAAGTTAATTAACTAATTAATTAATGTTTTCTAGTTTTATTGAGGTATACTTGACAAATAAAAATTGTATATATTCAAAAAATTGTATATATTCAAGGTGTACAAAGTGATTTTTTTATACCTATACTTTGTGAAATGATTATCACAATCAAATTAATTAACACATACATCAGCACACATAGTTACCATTGTGTGTGTGTGTGTGTGTGTGTGTGTGTGTGGTGAGAACACTTAAAGTCTAGTCTTAGCAAATTTCAAGTAAAAAATGTGGTATTATTAACTATAATCACCATGCTGTACATTAGATTCTCAGAGTTTATTCTTTTTTTTTTTTTTTTTGAGACGGAGTCTCGCTCTGTCATCAAGCTGGAGTGCAGTGGCGTGATCTCGGCTCACTGCAACCTCCGCCTCCAGGGTTCAAGCGATTCTCCTGCCTCAGCCTCCTGAGTAGCTGGGACTACAGGCACGTGCCAACACGCCCAGCTAATTTTTGTATTTTTAGTAGAGTTGGGGTTTCACCATGTTGGCCAGGATGGTCTCGATGTCTTGACCTCATGATCCTCCCGCCTCGGCCTCCCAGACTGCTGGGATTACAGGCATGAGCCACTGCGTCTGAGTTTATTCATCTTAAAACTGAAAGTTCAACTCTTTGACCAGCATCTCCCCAAGTCCCCCTCTTTACCCCTGTCCCTGGTAAACACCGTTGTATTCTCTGCTTCTATGAGTTCAACTTTTTTGGATTCCACATATAAGTGAGATCATACTGTGTTTGCCTTCCTGTATCTGGGTTATTTCACTTTGCATAATGTCCTCCAGGTTCATCCACATTGTCACAAATGGCAAGATTTTCTTCTTTCTTACAGCTGAAAAATATTCCATTGTGTAACTTTTTTTAATTTAAAAAGAAACTTTTTTCTGAAATAATTTGTGTTCATCATAATGTTAAAGAAGAAAAAAACCCCTGTAAGTTCTAATTTTTCCCCTTTTATAAATAATATGGCAATAAATGTTCATATAGCTTCATGCCTAAATCTTTGTGAATCTCTGTTAATTTCCTCTGGATCATACTGCTATAGAGCCACCAGAGACAGGGTTGCAAGCCTGCTCTCAGCATCTCCCCACCCTCCCCCATGCAACCTGAATCTACCGCCTTCCTTACTGCTATTTATTTTATTTTATTCCCTTTATGCTTGGTTCAGTCTGTTGTTTACATTTGCAGTTTCTTTTGCAAAGATAGTCGTATGGAGAACGTGTACCCTCCTCCCCTCAGGGAAACAGTTCATAAGAAGATGAATGCTTTTTATGACAGTTACCCTGTGTAATGCATCGGGTGTTTTACATGTATTTATTCCTCCCACAACCCCGAGTGCACAGATGGTTTCAGCGCCATTTTGCAGATGAGAAAACTAAGGTTCAGAGAGGTTAAATGATTGGGGTAAGCACTGGAACTCACTTTGGAACACAGGGCCTTTGGGCCTAGAAAGCTTACACTTGGCCTTGTTTCTCCCCTAAGTCTTCCCTCTCCACCCTCCTCTTCCACACTGAGACAAAGAATGAAGAATGCTCAAAAAAGAGAAAGGATCAGAGAAAATGACGCTTCCCTGAGTGCTCCAGGCCATAAATTTCCAAGTCAGGCTGAGCATTGGCAATTTCCCTGCACTATGTTTAAAATGTGGATACCTGGGCCGCACCCCAGACCTACTGAATAGGAATCTCTAGAGGTTTGTCCTGGGAATATGAATTTCAAAAAACCTTCAAGTTGGTTCTGTTCTGCAGCCCAGCTTTGAGCTTTGCTCCATGCCTGGTGTCTTGTCTTTTGGTTTTTGGGTCACAGGAGCCCGTGATAGCTCAGGCCCTGTGGTCTGTTACAGGCTATTATGGGCTGTTATGGGCAGGTCATGACTCAGTAGTCCCAAGGGGCTCAGAGCTTGGCCTTGGCACGTCACAGGCAGCAGCCCTGAGAGAAGAGAAGGGAGTCAGACCCTCTGAACAAAGGGGAAGTTGCTGCGCTGTGCTTGGTGTGGTGGCCTCGCAGATGGTAAGTCATGGACGACTTCTGGGGCTTATGGGGCACCTTGCAGGACTAAGGGGAAAATCTAGGCTTGGATCTCTTGAAAGCAATGATTGTGGTGCTGCTGTCCTGCTGCCTGGTGGCTGTGGGCTGTTGGGTTTGCTCTTTCTCTGCTGTGGGTTAAGCCACTCTGCAATTGCCTCCTCCAGGATCCTCCTTAAATACCCCCTGCTGAAGGACGCTTTCTTTTTCTCTTCCTTTTTGAAATGATCTTTTTGATTTGGGGAAGAAGATACCCAGCTGGGATGGTGAAATCCTTCCAATGTCACTAAAAAGCTACAGCCTGTCCAAGAGTCACCTGGGGTTTCCCCTGCCTGATACCCTAACTGCCTTGCAGAATCAGGGGCTGTTCACACTCCTGACTGTGGGTCACTGCCTGCTGCTCCTGGAATAGTTAACGAGGACTAATGCCTACAATAGATTTTGTGCCCATGGAAATTTTCCCTTGAGCCTTCAGAGTCGCCCAGGATTACAGTTTTCCTGCAAAGCCGAGAGCTCTTGGTGGGGTGGTAAACTCGGCCTCTCCTGCTGCTTCGGCGGCCACCCAGAGAGGGCCTTCTCCTGTTCGCGTTACACTTTCATGGTCCCTCAAAGAAGTGTCTGCAAGTCCCTATGTCAACTGTGTTTGGTGAGCCATGGGGAAAAGGGAGTGATGAATGCTGAAATTTCCGCTCGTGTGAGAATTTCAAGTTTGCACCTGTCTCTGTCTGAGTTTTCTAATGTATGCCAGAATGGAAACATCAGATGTAGGAATTTTGTCGGTCAATTTCTTACCCTGTTGTTTCAGTATTTTTTGCATCTCACTTCTCCTGGAACTATTACTAGAAGAGAATAGTAGAATTCAGGAGAGACCTGACATCTGCGTTACCCTCTTTCAAAACCCTTTTATCAACATTATTTCATTTGGCTTGTGCAGCTTCCCTATAAGGCAGATGTTAATGTTATTTCTGTTTTAAAGATGACAAAAACAAGGCCCAGGCAGGTTCAGTGACTTGCCCAAAGATACACATCTGCTTTTCCATTAGGGCTAGGATCAGGGTTGAGGGCCTCCTGTCTTGTAGTCCAAGGCCTGGTTATTGCCTTATGTAGATATCAGAGCCAACTGTTCATCTGATGGTTATTTATTGAGCATCTATTATATTCTCAAGACCCTGTGTTGGGTGCTGATTTAGAGCAGGAAAGACACAGTCACTGCTGTGATGGCATCTACATTCAAAACCAGCGCTATCCAAAAAATGTATAATGTGGGCCATATGTGAAATTTAAAATTTTTTAGCAGCTGCAGTAATTTAAAAAAAGTAAGAAGAAACAAGTAAAATTAATTTTAATGATACAGTTTATGTAATAATATATCTAAAATATTCTCTAATTGATATATAAGCAATATAACAATTATTGAGATATTTTACATCTTTCTTTTATATTTGAAATTTAGTATGTGTTTTGTAGACAACACAGAACTTGAATGTTCAGTAGCCATATGTAGCCAGTGACTACCATATTGGACAGTGAAGCTCAAAAAGAATGTTTACTTTTCAGAGAATAGGAGCCATGTATCAGTTAATATTTTAAATTTTTTTTTTTTTTTGAGACAGAGTTTTGCCCTTGTTTCCCAGGCTGGAGTGCAGTGGCACCATCTCGGCTCACTGCAACCTCCACCTCCTGGGTTCAAGCAATTCTCCTGTCTCAGCCTCCCAAGTAGCTGGGATTACAGGCATGTGCCACCACGCCTGGCTAATTTTGTGTGGTTTTTTTTTTTAGTGGAGATGGGATTTCTCCATGTTGGCCAGGCTGGTCTCGAACTCCCGACCTCAGGTGATCCACCCACCTCAGCCTCCCAAAGTGCTGGGATTACAGGCATGAGCCACCACGCCTGGCCTAATATTTTAATATTTTAAGTGTTAAAAGTACACCTCTTCTAGTTTTTTCATTCATTCATTTATTCAGTCATTTCAAAGGTATTGAATGAGCATCTGCCAAGATATTGATTGAACGTGCTGGAACGTTGTATAACACTGCTTTATTTATTTTACTTATTTATTTATTTATTTATTTTGAGATGGAGTCTTTCTCTGTCACCCAGGCTGGAGTGCAGTGGCGTGATCTCTGCTCACTGCAACCTCTGCCTCCCAGGTTCAAGAAATTCTCTTGCCTCAGCCTCCCGAGTAGCTGGAATCACAGGCGTGCACCACTGCGCCCAGCTTATTTTATTTTATTTTATTTTATTTTATTTTTAATAGAGATGGGGTTTCACCATGTTAGCCAGGCTGGTCTCAAACTCCTGACCTCAGGTGATCCATCTGCCTTGGCCTCCCAAAGTGCTGGGATTACAGGCGTGAGCCACAGCGTCCAGCCTTTCTGACCTTTTTTTCCTTTTTTTTTTTTTTTTTGAGACGGATCTTCACCAGGCTGGAGCATGGGCGACCTGGCTCACTGCAGGTTCTCCTGCCTCAGCCTCCTGCGTAGCTGGGACTACAGGCGCCCACCACCACGCCCGGCTAATTTTTTGTATTCTTAGTAGAGACGGGGTTTCACCGTGTTAGCCAGGATGGTCTCGATCTTCTGACCTCGTGATCCGCCCGCCTCGGCCTCCCAAAGTGCTGGGATTACAGGCGTGAGCCACCGCGCCCGGCCTCTGACCTCTTCTTTCTTGTTTTTCCTTCCCACTCCCCACTTCTTTGTTCCCTTCTGTATTTTGTCACCTGTTTAGCTGTGTTCCCAAGCTCCAGAAATACAGTGTTAGTTGAGACAAAATTGGCTTTGATTAACAATAGAGTTTCTGTCCTCGAAATGACAGCTTACCATCAGAACTAATGAAATGGAGCTCCTGGCAGCCTTTGTGAAGACAGAATCAAACCAGGGTGCTTGTCTGCCCTTCAAAAAATAATGTTTGGCCTTGGGCCGAGTTAAATAGGTTATTGTTGCATCTATGCAATGGAATACCATCCAGACCTCAGAGAGAACCAGGCAGTTCTCTTTGTGTTGATATGGAAAGTCTGCCAGGATTTATAAAAAGAAAAAAACTAAGATACAGAAGAGTGTGTATAGTATAATGTGATTTAGGTATATTTTAAAAAGAAATATATTTATGTTGGTATATGCATTACTTTTTTTCCTGAAAGGATACACAAAAAACTGTTGATAGTGGTTACCTTTGGGTGAATGGAGGACATTTTGAACTTTTTGTTTTAGACATTTCTCCAGTGTTTTAATTTTTCTATGTTCATGTGTTACTTTTTGTTGTTTGTTTGAGACAGGGTCTTGCTCTGTTGCCCAGGCTAGAGTGCAGTGACACCATCACAGCTCACGGAAGCCTCAACCTTCCAGGCTCAAGCAATCCTCTCATCTCAGCCTCTTGAATAGCTGGGACCACAGGTGTGCACCACCATGCCTAGTTAATTAAAAAAAAAATTATTTTGGTAGAGATAGGATCTCACTATGTTGCCCAGGCTAGTCTCGAACTCCTGGACTGAAGCAGTCCTCCCCTTGTCCTCCCAAAGTGTTGTGATGACAGGCATGAGCCACCACACCCAGGCTGTTTTACTTTTAGTTAGGAATTTTGAAGAAAAAAATGATAGAATCTAGAGGAAGATGTTGGGCTTGCACTCAGATAATCGAAGTAGGGTGCACTTCAAGTTAAGTTCGCATGAACAGACTTGGTGGCCTTTTTCCTTAGCTTCATTAGGGTGACGTGATAAGTGGAAGCAATGTGGTATCGGTTTGTGTTATTGCTGTAATGACTGCACTGTCACTCACTCGGGGTGGGCTAATGCCTGTAAAGAGAGAACAGCTACTTATCACTGAGTCATATTTTGACTCTTGTCAAATTTAGGCTGATGTCTTCTTAGGTTACTACAATCTTTATGACAATCAGTAAGAGAATAAGGGTGTGTATTTCCAGATTACAGAAACTGGTTGAGCCACCTGAGGCAATTCACTTGGCCACTCTGGATCTATTTTTGTTCTCTTTAAAATGCTTACAGGGAAAATATGTTGACATCTCAGACATTTACAACCATGAAATTTCTTGATTCCAACTATGTGTGATTTTACATACCTTGCATTTCGTTACTGGGTCTTGATCTAATATTTTTCCAAATCCTATCAAGGTATGGTAGTATATTCATTTCAGCTAACAAACTATCCTTCACAATAGAATTTTAAACGAAACTTTAAATGTGTTAATAATAACTTTTTGTTTATGGACATTAGCTCAAGTTGAGTCTTAGGAGTATATCACATTATACCATTATCTGTGTGGGTATGAAGGAATGTAAGTATTTAACATTTTACATGTACTGTTTACTATGGTCTGCATGAAGATTTATGCATGTGGGTTCATAGAAAGATAATGGGGGCAGAGGAAATGGGGGTAAATATGCATTACAGAATGGGTTTGTTAATTTCCCTGTTATTACAGGATGTTTTCACAGCTTTTCAATTTGGTTTCCACCAGCCATTCACATGACCCAGAGTAGGTCTGAGATGGCCCAGGAAAGAGGATGATTTAATGCCTTAAATGATTCTTGATCTGCCCATTGGAGAAATTATTGAAACCACAATAGGCTTGTCATATGGTCTTCATTCTGGGCAGAAAAATTTCAATTTCAGACAGTTTGGTAAAATTTAGACTGAAATAGGACAATTGGTTTTCTAAGACACAGAAAAATGAACAAAATCAGTAATTGATCAAAATTGCCTGTTCTGTGGGGAAAAATTTGGGGACTTTAAAAATTTTCACTGTTTATGTTTAGAAAAACAATACTGGTCTCTTACTGACAATGTTTTATGTGTGGTAATTGCCTAGTAAATGGTGGTTGGATGGATGACTGGAGGAGTGAGTATATTCATGAATTATTATCCATTTTCCTAACTCTTGGGACCATTTTGAATGTCTCAGTTGCAGAAAAGATGTCCCTCCCATGAGCATCCTGTGTAGGGGCTTGATGCCCTTTGGACTGTCAACCATTTCCATGGAGCAAATTTGTCTTCGGTAACATAGGGTGTTTCTAAACAGAAAATTACTCTTCAAGTTCAAACAAGAGCCTACACAGCACATGTATTTTTCTGTGTCCATAGTTAAAAATGTGCCAGATACAACAACCTGTCCCACAGAAGAATTGAGTATGCCAATCTAGGAGCTAGTTAACAATGGGAATTGTTTGTTCCTTGGGATATATATAGGTCTGTCTCTGCAGAGATTAAATTGGCTGTGTCTTTTCTTTTTTAAAAGGAGAGCATAAAAGTGAGGCAATCTATAGAGTTTTGGAGGAAACCTCTAGAATTGGCTTAGTCATTTTGGGAATTCCTTGGTACTTTTTCTTCTGGGTTTATAACTTCTGAATATGTGCATCTTCTCCATCACCATTAAGAAGTCAGCCCATCTTAGATTCTTATGTAAGAAAATGCTGGTTGAATGTGCCTATTTTGTCTACCAACTTGCCTGTTGCACAGACTGCTGGTTTACTCTCCAACATCTGATAACACAGGAAATAGCGGGGGAGGCTGACGATGAAATGAAAATGCTCTACTTTTAAATTAGACTAAAATAAGTTTCTTTTTAACGTAAAGCTAATGTTTGAGGCTGTAGTTGTAGTTAAAGCTTGCAATAAGATAAGAAGGACGTTCATCATAACTAGCAGATAGAATAATATTAGCACTAGCTGTTGACTCGGCTTTTAGAGCATGTGAAATGTGGGAAAACATTTCTGCTGCAGGATCTGGCGTTTAGGATTCCAAACGGAACCAACCCGTTAACTTGTTCTGAACCAGGGTTTTCCTTTTATTTTCTAATATTTTCTGAATATCCTTGCTCAAAGCTTGGGTTTGTTGCCAGAAACGGTCTCTGACTGTGATTGTATTTTTGTGTTATAGATTTTTTTCCGGAAAAATGTAATGCTGAAATAACTGTATAGTTATTTGGCAGCCTAAATATTTATTTTTATTTTGTAGTCACTTTGAATTAGGAGTCCCTGTAGGTTATAGAAATCCTTTAAATAGTGTTTTGCCCTAGTCTTTCCCATGGTCCAGGGTATGCATGTGATTAAAACTTGCCCATACTCTGCAAAACAATCTAGCTTTAGAGTCTTTGATGGGGAAACAGAGACAAGAAGCCATTGAGTCAACAAGATGGAAATATGGAATATGAACATTAGAAAAGGGCCAGTGCAGCACTTTGGGAGGCTGAGGCTGGAGGATTGCTTGAGCCCAGGAGTTTGAGACCAGCCTGGGCAATATAGCAAGACCTCTATCTCTACAAAAATAAAGTAAAATAATTATCTAGGTGTGGTGGCATGCGCCTGTGGTCCCAGCTACTTGAGAGACTGAGGTGGGAGGATCCCTTGAGCTCAGGAATCCAAGACTTCAGTGAGCTAGGACAGCGCCACTGCACTCCAGCCTAGGCAACAGAGGGAGACCCTGAAAAAAATAAAGAAAGAAAGAAAGAAAGAAAGGAGGGAGAGAAGGGAAGGGAGGGGGAGGGGGGGGGGGGGGAGGGGGGGGGGGGGGGGGAGGGAAAAGGAAACTTTGGGATCATCTGGACTAATCCCTTTAGTTTAAAATGAACAAAGTAGGACCCAGAGGGGTTAGATGACTTGCCCAATATTAGTAAGTGGCACAGATGAGACTATAAATTTATGTTTATATTCATCAAATATTTATTGAGTTTATGGAGTGTCTGCCATGGGTGCAGCACTGTGCAAGATCCAGGGGAGACTTGATGAAAAAGTCAGATGCACCCCCTGCTGTTGTGAAGTTTATGCGTCCTAGCAGGAGAGGGACACTAAACAGCCAGTTACACTATTAATTACTTAATGCCAGGAGTATCCAGAGGTATGAAGGATGCTCCCTTTGAATCATAAAGCAGACCTGTGATATCATGGGGGCCTCTTTGATAGGTCCTTACAGCATCCTTTAAAGAAAAAAAATGACTGTCCTGAGCAACCATCTTGAAAAAGAGAAGAAAAGGCCCAGCTTGTAATTATGGCAAATGTTACCTGCTTGGCTATTTAATGGTATCCTAGAGCCCAGGTTAACTATGGCTTTCAGGCAGGGCAGTCATTTTTTCAGAGTAGTAATTAGGGCTATCTAAACTTTTAGAGTAGCTTTATTCAAGCACTCAATTTTAAAATTAACATTTTGCTTCTTAAGTTTGTAGACAGCAGTGATGCTGATGTGCATATATTAATATGTTCCCGCAGTTTGCAGATTTTACATTCTAAATGTGTGTCTATTGCAAAGTAATAAGGATCAATATAAAATTCTGCACAGAGTCCAACAGATGCACAAGAACAGGATAAAGGGATATGTATTTTAAGAGTAGCATATGTAAGATCTGGTGGCTTTAGTTGAAGACATGAGTCAACAGAGCAATGTCACTTCCAAGAAAGTGTTACGTGAAGGTTTATGAACAGAAGTATTGGCATCAGAGAAGAAGCTCTTCCTCTACCTTGCATTTGTCAGCTTATCTGGAGAAGTATTCAACATTTCAGTGGCAGGCTGACCGAGGAGTGCACACACAAATCATCCATCCATCCATCCATCCATCCATCCATCCATCCATCCATCCACTCGTCTATCTATCCAGCTATTCATCTTTCCGTCTATCCATCCAGTTATCCATCCGTCCGTCCATCTGTCCAGCCATCCATTCATTTATTCGCCCGTTTTGTTTATTGTCCCTTTAACAGAATGGAAGCCTCCCTCAGAAGAGCAGGGTGGGGTGGGAAGTTGGGGGGATTGCTCACTGCTGTCTTCCTGGGGCCTGTAACAGTACTTGACATGGCAGGCCCTCGATAAATTGTTGAATGATTGAATAGAATGAATGTGAGAATTTCAAATTCTGTCAGATGAGAAATAGTTGAAGGAAGTGAACTTGTTGTAAAGAAAAGAAGTTTTATTGGAGCCACGAGAACTATCATTAGAGTTTTGAAGGCCTGTCACATGGAAGAGCAGAGGTGCAGGACCTTTTCTATGTTTCTACAGTGGACAGGGCAAGGAGCAATGGATGAAAACTGCAACAATGGCAGGAATGGCAACAAGGCAGGTTTAGGAAGCCCTCATAATCTGAAGACAACTGATCCTGGGAAAAGCTCACTTAAGGTGGATACAATTAAGCCTGGGTCAAAATTTCATAGTAAATACAAAAATAAATTTTTGATTGGGAATTTTATTTTGAAAAACAAAACTAAACATAAAGAAAATAAGTTTGTTTATTATATTAACACAGTTTTGATTATAATTTCAGCTATAGGCTAATTTTGCAGTCAAATGCTCTGCCACTGAGCTATACCCCTTTTATAGGCTAATTCTAAAACCCCATAAGGACTAAATCAATTGTTGTTAGGTTTTGTACAGGAGGGGTTGAGTACACTTTTATGACATAATTTTATGCTAAAACAATGTAACATTTCTGTCTTTTTTTTCTTTTTTTGGAAACGGAATCTTGCTCTGTCAGAGTAAGCTGGAGTGCAGTGGCGATCTCGGCTCACTACAACCTCCAGCTCCCTGGTTCAAGCGATTCTGCTGCCTCAGCCTCCCAAGTAGCTGGGATTACAGGCATGCACCACCATGCCCAGCTAATTTTTATATTTTTAGTAGAGATGGGGTTTCACCATGTTGGCCAGGATGGTCTTGTGATCCGCCCGCCTTGGCCTCCCAAAGCGCTGGGATTACAGGCGTTCACGCCATTCTCCTGCCTCAGCCTCTCCGAGTAGCTGGGACTACAGGCGCCCGCCACCACGCCCGGCTAATTTTTTGTATTTTTAGTAGAGACGGGGTCTGACCTCGTGATCCGCCCGCCTTGACCTCCCAAAGTGCTGGGATTACAAGCGTGAGCCACCGCGCCCGGCCTTCACATTTGGTTTTTTAAAACAGCTATATTGAAATATGATTCACAACACATTTGACTTTTACAATTTTCTTAAGGCGTCCTCTTAACCACCATGTAATCTTACTTGATTTTGATTATGGGAAAGCATCTGTATGGGTTTTCTTCTGTCCAGTAGGTAACCTCTCTAACTGTCAGCAGCTTTACTTGTGATAAAGTTTTCCAACATCACTTTCATCAACTTCAAAAAATTTCTCTTTTGCAAAATCTAGAATTACCCTGTAAAACCAAATCACACTGCATTCATAGTTTATTGTGGAGAAATCATAAATCTGGGAGAGACTAAGCGACAAAAATATGACTTGATGGATGAAAACATGCACCAAGATTAAGCAAGCAGAGATGTTTAAGTAGGGACTGATTTCATAAATGAGCATTTTTTTGTTAGTAAATAATTTTATGTTATAAAACATTTACCTTCCCAATGGGAACCATAACTATGGGAACTTGAAATAGGAATACTCAGAAAATGATAAGAGTTAGGAGCCACTAACATGGGTTAAGTGTCCCAAGCTTCACTTCACCAAGCAAAGAATGAAAGGAATGAATATCCTGGCACATCTGTAATTCATTCTATTTGGTAGACCAGTTGGGAAATTCTGCCATCAGTGATGGAATCCTGAGTTAAAACAATCTTGATGGGCTGGAACACTGGCCCCAGTCCAACGTATAACATTTAACTAAGTTAAGTGTTGAATTATTGCAATTAGGTCCCAAGCCTTGCCCACTACCTCCCCACTCCAAGAAAAAAATAAAAATAAAGCCCAACTGTACAATCATAGCATGGCAAAGGGAAAGGCTTGGCTTCCACAGTGTACATGAAAAAGAGCTCAAGTTCTGAGATGACCACATGCTCAGTATGAATCAGCAAGGGGCACAATTGCTCTAAGATGCATCTTGAGTTTCCCTTGGCCATATAGTAAGATATAACATTCTTTCTTGTATTATACGCAAACTCCATTTACCCATCTGGAGTTGCTGTTTGCAGGAGGTAGGGAGAGTGGGGAGTTAGTTTGAGGGTTTGGGGGAGGTACAGATAAGCCACAGCTGTCTCCATGTGAGGCCTGCTTTGGAAGGCCAATGTATTGCTTTGTGCTTGTTTGCTTGGAAGGAAGGAACTCCAACCTGGGAAAAAGAGGAATTAAGCAAGCTATGGGCAGGGAAGGGGTGCAGTTGGTCCTCAGAGATACCTGGAGCCAAGGACTTGAACTCCATGGAGTTACCTCTTCACTTCTCATTTCTGTGTCTCCGAATATTGGCGTCATTCTCTCTGATGAGTCATCTCCAAGAAGAAGAATTACAGCCCCTAGGAGCTTCCATACCTCACGTCTTCCAACTCCAACCCTAAAGAGGAAGCAATATTTATCCTCTCTGGCCCCAAATTAAAAAATCTCAGGGTAGGATCTAATTGGTCAGGTGCCTTACTCTAGACTGATTAACTGTGGCCAGGAGATTAGAAGACTATGATTGGTCCACTCTGGTAGCCTGGAGTGTGGGCTTTCTAAAAACTTGGCAGCTGCCATTCACACCACTTAGTGAATGTGGAGGGGTCAAGATTTTCCCAAAAGGAGATTGCTGTTCTTATCAAGCAATACAAAGATGAGCGATCTGGAAACATGCCTGGGCCTGAGGAATAGAGGAAAGAACTGGGAGTGTTTAATTATGGACTTTTGGGCTGGGCGCAATGGTTCACACCTATAATTCCAGCACTTTGGGAGCCAAGGTGAATTACATGAGCCCAGGAATCTAAGACTAGCCAGGGAAACATAGTCAGATCCCATCTCTACAAAAAAAATAAAAAATTAGCTGGGCATGGTGGTGCACACCTATAGTCCCAGCTACTCCAGAGGCTGAGGTGGGAGGATCACTTGAGCCCAGGAGATCAAGGCTGCAGTGAGCTGTGATTGCACCACTGCACTTCTCTCCAGCCTGGGTGACAGAGCGAGACTTGGGGTGGGGTGGAACTGAGGCACAGAGGCTCAGCATTGACAAATGACCTGCCCAAGGATACTCAACTGGTTAGAATCAAAAGCCCCAGGCCTCCAACACTGAACTCAGAGTTTCATCCTCTATACTTTGCTGTCTTCCTAAAGAAGAAAATACCAAGGAGATACGTGGTAATTACCTTCAAACATGTGAAGGACTTTTATGCGGAAATAAGAACAGTGTTGTCTGAAGATGCTCTGAAGGGCAGATTAGGATTCCTGGACAGTAGTAACAGAGAACAGAATTCTACTAGATTTAAGGGAGAACACTGACATCTGGAATGGCCATGTCAGGCAAGGCTGGAGGCTGGAGCCTGGGCAGGTGGCTGCTGCCTTCTTTCAGGGGAGAGGTGCTGTGGGCCTGCGGTGAGCAGGGGCAGTGAATAAGGAGAAGGAGGAACACTTTGGAGGGGTAAAAAGCAGACAGGACCAGCAGGACATGGTGCATGATTGTGGGGTAGAGGGAGGACGGAGAACTCAGTGGGTGAGTTCAGTTCCTAAGCATGGAAGTTGCCTGCTGTGGGACTGGCATGTACATAGAATCTGCAAAATAAGAAAGGGCTTTCAATGGGGTGGACAGTTGAAAACTTCATGGAGAGGATGACACTGAAAGAAAGGATTGGATTTTAAGAGGGTTGGAGGCTTTTTTGTTTTTTTTTTTGAGACAGAGTCTCGCTCTGTTGCCCAGGCTGGAGTGCAGTGGTGCGATCTCGGCTCACTGCAAGCTCTGCCTCCCGGGTTCAAGCCATTCTCCTGCCTCGGCCTCCTGAGTAGCTGGGACTACAGGCGCCCGCCACCACGCCCGGCTAATATTTTTTTGTATTTTTAGTAGAGACAGGGTTTCACTGTGTTAGCCAGGATGGTCTCGATCTCCTGGCCTCATGATCCGCCCACCTCGGCCTGCCAAAGTACTGGGATTACAGGTGTGAGCCACCACACCCGGCCAAGAAGGTTGGATTTTAAGAGGCATTGGTAAGGATGAAAGGGAAAGACATTCCAGGACGAGGGAACTCCATGGGCAAGGCACAGGGAGAGGAAAGCAGAGGATGCGTTTGCATTTGAGCTGAGAAGTGGCCTGAGTGTGGGATAGTGGGGAAAAATGATTATGAAGGTTATATTGAGTCAGTGAAAGAAGAACCTTCAACATCAGGATGTGGTAAGAGCCTTACCCATTTTATCTCAGAGGGCCTTCTGTTGCCTGGGACAGCAATGTGACCAAAACGGCATTTGGAGAAACTATGGAAATGGTCCAGCTAAAGGGCTGTCTTTCATTCTTTAGTCGGTTGGATGTAGAGATAAGAACATGTAGATCCTACCTATGTGAAAGATGGGGGGTGGGGGTAATGCGTATGTTAATTAGCCAGATCTAGCCACTTTATGATGCATACATACTTTCTTTACTTTTTTTTTTTTTTTTTTGAGACAGAGTCTTGCTCTATCACCCAGGCTGGAGTGCAGTGGCACGATCTCAGCTCACTGCACCCTCTGCCTCCTGGGTTGAAGTGATTCTCCTGCCTCAGCCTCCTGAGTAGCTGGGACTACAGGCATGTGCCACAATGCCAGCTAATATTTGTATTTTTAGTAGAGATGGGATTTCACCATGTCGGCCAGGCTGGTCTCGAACTCCTGACCTCAAGTGATCCACCTGCCTTGGGCTACCAAACTGCTGGGATTATAGGCGTGAGCCACCACGCCCGGCCTAATGTGTGCATATTTTTAAACATCATGGTGTACATGATAAATATATGTAATTTTTATGTTTTAATTAGAAAATTAATTTTAGAAAGAAATGAAAGCCATGTTATAAACATTTTCTGAGGAATATATCATAGCACATTTCCATGGGCTCATATTTTATTGAGATAGTATCAAGTTCCTGTGACATCTTATCCTCACCCTTTGATTCTTATCACCAACCCCCTTTACTATCACTATTTACGAACTATAGAGGGCTCAGGTGGTGTGTTTTTGCAAGTCCTTGTCTTCATCCTGGGTGGGGAATGACATTGGCTGGGAGGAGCAAAAGGCCCTGAAGTGCCTGTTGAATCAACAGTGAAAATGCCATGAGGTGCTTGCGGGCAGGTGGGTGAGTTGTTTGTCCTTAAATCTGCAATAGCCCCCCCCGGCACATAAACATAACGTTGAAGAGAAAGAGTGTGCTTACTCTGCCAAGGCTTCTTCAAGGGAAATTTCCTGTCCCCAACCCCTTCATGCCTCCCCATCAGATTTGCTCCAAACCAGCTCTGTGAATAAGTCACCCTAACTAGCTTCCCAACTGTTGCCTACCCAGATGCCACTCCAGGCTCAGGCCTTAGGATAAAGCAGGGACAGGGCTGATGGCAGAGAGGGATGGGCAGGCTCCATGTGCAGTTCACGTGGAGGAAGGAAGAGCAGTGGTGAGTTCCACAGAGCAGGAAGAGAAGGAAGGGTGGGTCTAGTGTTTACATGCTTCCCTGAGTTGTGGAGGAAGTTAGTGCACAAGGTCTTTAATGCAGGCATGAGGGTGGTTAGGGCCTCAATGGATGGTGGCCTTGGGATTAGAAAGCAAGAGATACGTGTACGAGATTTAGGAGGGAAATTCAATGGGAAAAATAGAGAAAGCAGGACAAGAAGATAAGATTTTGAGCGTGGGTGACTGGAAGAATGAAGTCACTGAGAGAAATGATAGTCTACAAGGGGCAGCTAATTTTGGAGGAGAGTTGGGCATTCACTGTCAGGAGTGCTGATCTGGTAATGATGACACAACCCAAAATCACTGCAGAGTGGACTTTTGGAAGTGTGAGATTGGCATTCACGGGGTGGGCCTGGACAAATGGATGTGCTCCTTAATTCACTGTTTATCAAACACCCACCATGGACCAGGCTCTGTGCTAGGGATGCAAAATCAAAGAAGGCTCCAATTCATCCTTGAAAGGAGGAGATCTTAATCAGAGTCATCAAACAGAGATCAAGAGATCAGTTTCTAAAACGCAGAGGGAAAAAGGAGTGTTCAAGGCAGTGGCTTTCAAAGGCACAGCCTGGGCACACCCACCTCCATCCATCCTGCCCTTCACAGGGCAGAGCAGGTCCATGTGGGATCCATGTTGAAATTTTATGTATTTTTGCTGCAAATGTTAATGAACCAAGTTGGTTTGGGTTTGCATTCTCGATGTTGAGTGGAAGAGATATGACGCACAGCTGCACATGCAGTCTGCAGGAACCTGACTGTGCTGTCTCTGGTATTTAATAGAGGATGGTCGGGGCATAAAGTAGTCCTAGTCAAGCAGCCGCACAATGCTGAGGGCTGACTGGGTGAATATCATGAAAGCTACGGGTGCTCTTATGAATACTGTGAAATGCTGTTATATTCTTAAGAGGCTGGGAGAAAATCTGTATCTTTTTTGTCTCTCTCCTTTATCCCACCGCCCAAGTCCATCCAACTCAAATTCTGTTACCTGTGGTTTCTCTTTGCTCTGGACTCCTGTGGAGCTCATTTGCGGTACACCCACGGGTAACACTCATTTATCGAATCATCTCCTGAATTCCAGTTTGGTTCCCGAGCTAGAGTGTGTAAGTCTGGTAGGGGCAGGGCCCACATATTATTATTCTGTGGGATTTTCCTTTCGCTTAGCACATTGTGGGCTCTCAGAGATCTTAGTAAATGCTGTTTAGTTGGTTGGCTGTTGGGTTGAAGTCTTGGAGCACAGATATTTTAGTTAGTTCTCCGTTGAAGCAGCTTTGGAACAGAGTGATTAAATTACTGTCTAGTTAGGGTGACAGTCATTATCTGACACAAATATGCATTGACTGCCTACATCCTGAATTGTGAAGGAAAAAAATGTTCAGAACACTCATGATCTAAATAAAGCGTCAAATGCAGTTTCATATTTGCTTCAGGTGCTTCTGCTGCCCTCCCACTAATATGTATTTATTAAACACTCCTTGAATTTAGTGAGGACTTGGTGCTATATGGGACGTGGCAGAGGGATTACAGATTCTGTAGCAAAGACAGGCCCTGCTGTCCAGGGTCTCAGGAGCTCAGCCAGTGTGTGGGCATTAGTCTGTTGGTGGCTAGTTTCAGCATCTGGGACTTAACTACTCAGCAGGGATGGACACACATGTCATCCCTGCAGATGCCTCCATGCTCTGCCCTGTGTTATCAGAATTAACTCTTTAGTTCCCTACTGCTGCATTGGATCAGGACATGCGGACATGGACCCTTGATATGAAGGAACTCAGTTGGCCAAAGCTGCAAGCCTAAGATTCAGACCAGGGCAGGCCAGAACTCTAATCCTGGCTCTAGTCACCAGCTCTGGGTTGTGGGGCAAGACTTTCATAGGCTTCATTTCAGTTATGGGTAAAATGCAGTGAAAATGCCCACCTCGCAGGGCCGTGGGAGATGTAACTGAGATGGTGAATGGAGACACATCTCCCCTCTTTCCTTGCCACCACCTTCCTCACCCACGGCTCATGTCTGCTATTTCATCAGCATTGGCTACCAGCCCAACTATGGCTCCAGGGGCTGTGGGCAGATGAAGATGGTTTGTGTCCTTCCTTGCCCAACCACAGCCTGGCTGCCTCTGCTCCTCCCAGCTTTGTGGACCTGAACAATGAAGTCCCAGGATGGGGGAGATTTGGAGGTGCTCTCTCTTTGCCTAGTTCACACCAGCGATGGGTTTGTGCGTCTTGAATTTGATGACCACTGGAATGACCACTCCCAAACCATGCAAGGATCATTTTAGATTTGACACTGGTTATCTAAGGAACTCTAAAAAAGAAAATCACAACATAAATAACTCATAAGCTGAATTTTGTGGCTTTTGTAGATATATTTATTTATGTTTTTCAAAAGCAGTAGTAAGTTTACAGAAGATACCCAAAACATTCTTTGCTTCCTTCCACCACAAAAGCCACACATCTGCATCATTTCTAGGAGGCTGTGTTGGGGAGATTGTGACCTTCCTACCGATCTTTTAAAAAAAACAAACACAAACAAAAAACCAAGAATCTGGTGTTGGTTGCAATGCATGTATTGGTTCAACTCCTATAAAAGGATTTTATCCTTATCCTCAGCTTGTCTTGTTAATTGGCAACATCTATCAGAGAGTGCTGCCTCAACTGCTCTGATCTTTAATTTCTGTGATCTTACTTAGGTTTTCCATTGCTGATGGTTCTTGGTGAAGTTTTTTTTAAATTTCAATATGGAATATATTTGGTTGGCTCTTATCTTTTCCAACAATTTGGAAGGTACCCATTCTGTCTTAAGTTCTGCCAATTCCACCTCAGAGTTTTTCTTAAGATTGCCAGCACAGGTTCATTGGTCTTTGAATGCACTGGGATGTTCTTTCTGATTATTTCTGCAAACTCTCTCCAGTAACTCAGTGGCATAGGTCTGCCTCTCCCCCTGCAGCGTGGTCCAGGCTGCCTTGGACAGTGGAACACATTGTACAGCACAGCCTGTCTGCTCCCAGATCAGACTTTGTTGGTGAATCAAGACATCTTGTCTCACTGAGCTGGGCCTTAGCCTCAGCACAAACCTCGCTCAGGGGGATGGCCATCCACTGCTGTTCCACTAGAGTTGGCACCCGGGAGGAAACCAGCATGCCATTCCTGGGCTAGCGTTTTTCTTGTATATATTATCACACTTAATATGCAAGACTTCTCACTTCTGGGTATGTAAGATACTTTGGCAACTATTTGGAAACAACCCACTCCTTGCTCACATTGCCTAACTAGCTATGCCAATGGTCTTTAATAGAAAAGAATGGCTGAGAAGCTTTAAGAATGGCTTCTTTTTGCTCTACACAATGCCTAACTGTTAGGAGCATTTAGGGGAGCTTTCTTTGTCATTTGGGGTGGAATTCAGCCCTATCTCCTAAGTGGCAGAATGGTACTGGAACTAAGTCAGGGCGTTTTCAGAAATCTCAAAATAAATGCCCTGTGGTGAGGCCTACCAGGTCTTAATAATAAAAGTGGTAGACTATTAGCCATCAGTCTAATTCAAGTGTCCAGACTGGAGTTATTAAAATGAGTAGCACAGCCATGTGACCAGCATTACTTCCTATATATAGACACAATCTTGAATGTTTATTCGGAGGAAATGGATTACAATTTCCCTGACGTTTGGACATAAAACATCTGCCATCCTATGAATTAGAAAAGTAATGAGGTCTTGGATGATGTGTCACTTATCTTTATTAAATGCAGCTCTCAGCACATGGTAGCATCTAGTGCTCAATAAATGCTTGATGAGTGAATTAAATGAATGGACTATCACTACATCATAGTTCGGCTGTAAATACATAGAATAAAATGATTTGGCTTATGGAAAATTACTTGATTTTATTATGTCAATTTTCAATACAACTGAATTGCCAAGTTTCCGGGATTGTAAGTAGCAATGGAATGAGATGTATAGAAGTGATGAGATGGGTGGGGGTTCATTAATTTGTTAGTGTGATTAGTGTCATAAATAGATTTTTTTTTGTCAGTACATTTTCTGGAAGGTGTCTTTTCTTACCTTTTTCTAAATCTGAAATACATTTCCAACATCTCTGAATATTCAAGGCCTCTCTTACAGCATTGTACTCATAGAGTGAGAAACATTTAGACTTCTTGAATGAGGATTTATCTCTTTATCTGTGGTGTACTCTCCTTACAGTTGCCTATTCTCACAGTCTGAAGCCACTTTAGCAACTGAATAATTCCTCTTGGATGACTAGGTGAATTCCAGAAATTTTGGGGGATTTGCCAATTACACACTGAACAGTCCAACCTTGTTTTATTTATTTATTTTTAGACATGATGCAGACATCCTTTAGAAATTAACAGAATTGTATGCCCTGGCTTGCAGTTGTTATCTCAGGGCACCTTTTAAGTTTTGGTTGTGACAGTTTTCACAGAAGCATTGTTCGATTCTTAACACTGGACCAAATCCTGGAGACTTGTGCAATGATGGCCACCATTTGGGGGAATAAGTGTATGTTACTAAGTGTCTAGAAACCACTTCAAATGTTTTGAGAAACTTGCTACAGTCTGTTTAAATGTAGTTTTTTCAAAATAGATTTTTAATGGTTATCTTCTGAATAGCTTGGATTTACAGTTGAAGAGGAAAGCAGCTCTTTTAAAAAAAAAGTAGATTACATCAGAAATGGAAAAGTTGTATCTAATTCTGTGTGATGGTTGCTATGGTGATGATTGAATGTAAATTTCAGTTTATGGAAAACCCTGTTAAGGTTTTGATTAGAGACCAGAGGTGAGGCTTCGGGTCAGTTGGTGAAGTGGCTAAAAAGCATTTATTAATGGGGCGAAAAGAAAAAAGAATGACGGGGTCACATGCAGCTCGCTCCACACCCAGGTATCAGTCGGCACAGGCTTATCTCATCATGGGGAGACGGTACAAATTAGAGCAGGGAAGGAAGAAAGGTGCTTCTCTTTTCCCTTGATTTCTTCCTTGAGGAAATGGAAGAAGGGAAAGCATCCTTGGAGAGAAGGCAGCTCTTGCAAAGGTGAACTCCCATGTGCCAGTGTCATTGGTTTGAAGTAGGCATTTGGCATGTGGGAAAGGAGCTTCAAGCAACAGATGCAGGAGCTGGACTCAGCCATCTTGATGACTCTCCAGTCACAATTCCCATCCTTTGAGTACCTGCTCTTACCAGCAAGAAGGAAAGAAAAAAAAAATCAGCAGAGGAGTAATAACATCGAGTTACCCTAAAGCTTCAATCGTTAGAATTGTAAATCGACCTGGAGAGCAGGCTTTGCCCCTTAAGTTAAGCCATTTAATCTAAGAAGGGACACTTAAGGAGCAGGAGTAACTGATCTATGAACAGGTGTTTGTTTATCGAAATCTTACTTTGTAGTGCTAGCTATTTCATTCTCTAGTATTTGTGTGTAGTTGCTCTAATAGTGCATCCCCCCCTTGTTTCTCTCTCTCTCTCTCTATATATATATATATATACATATATTTATGTATGCATATTTTTTAAAGTCTATAAGAGTGAGAAAGTATACCAATTACTTTTCATTAACACATCTATAGAAACCTGGATCTTTAAGTCCCTGAGCAAAATGTGGTCATCACTGCCCTCCTGGGTAATTGCATACAGGCATAGTCACTCTGTGATACAGGCACTCAGGATAATTTTAAAAGTGTTCCAGATGCAGTTGCTGCTACCCATGTCCTAAGTAAAATTGGGAAGTCACCAAATTTGCCTTCTGATAACCTTCCAGCTCTTCTTCCCTTACCCTTCTTCATTATGACTCATCTTCTGCGCAGCAGCCTCTAGTTCAGTGCCTTCATATCCAGAGTCACCTACTCTGACTGTGGAAACACCCTACTAGAGCCCCCTTTGGGGCCCAAGTTTTCAGAATGATCTTTCTCTTCAACACTCTCCCAAACCTAGCTGAAATCTGCTCTCCAAAGAGACTGATCTCAGCATAACATGAGAAAATAATTGGATTAATGGTCATCCTTGAGGGAGTGTCTAGAGGAGAGCCAGCAGCCCTTGTCTTAGGTGTCGTGGCCAGTTATTCTCTGACTTTGAGGCATCACATTTGTTATGGGATGAATTGTGTCTACTTTATATTCATATTTGGAAGTCCTAACCCTTCATACCTCAGAACCCGACTGGATTTGGAGATAGGGTTTTTAAAAAGGTAATTAAGGTAAAATGAGGTCATATAGATGGGCCCTTATCCAATATGACTGGTGTCTTTAGAAGGAGAGGGGATTAGGACACAGATGTGTGCACACATGGAAGAGAGATTATGGAGGACAGAGTGAGAAGCCAGCCATCTGCAACCAAGCAGGGAGGCCCGAGAAAAAAAACAACCCTGCTGACACCTTGATCTTGGACTTGTGGCCTCTAGAATTGTGGGAAAGTAAATTTCTATTGTTTAAGCCACACAGTCTGTGGTGTTTTGTTATGGCAGCCCTAGCAAATGAATGCAAATTTATTGATGGATAACACTCGTAGGTGACTGGGTAGACTTTACACTGAGTGACTGAAGCATTATTCAACATTATCTTGATCTAGTTCAATATGATAAGCCTGAGTTCTGCTTTTAGGTCCATAAATGCAATTGAACTAGTGCAGCACAGCAGAAATCCAACATGGCATCACCATGTGAAAGTGAATTGCAGGATTTATAGTTGACTACCTGTTAAAAAGAAATCAGTAGTATGAATACCAAAGATGTAGAATCAACCTAAATGCCCACCAATGGTAGACTGGATAAAGAAAATGTGGTACATATACACTGTGGAATATTATGCAGCCATAAAAAAGAATGAGATCATGTCCTTTGCAGGAACATGGATGGAGCTGGTGGCCATGATCCTTAGCAAACTAACACAGGAACAGAAAACCAAATACTCCATGTTTTCACTTGTAACTGGGAACTAAATGATGAGAACACATGGATACATAGAGGGGAGCAACAGACACCAGGGCATTCCTGAGGGTGGAGGGTGGGAGGAGGGAGAGGATCAGAAAAAATAACTATTGGGTACTAGGCTTAGAACCTGGATGACAAAATAATCTGTACAACAAACCCTCATGACATCAGTTTACTTATATAACAAACCTGCACATGTACCCCTGAACTTAAAAGTTAAAAAAAAAATCAATAGTATGATGTGGCCACTAAAGGCTACCATAGTATTAAGCTACCTTAATAAGAGAACGGCTCCTTTGTCCTAGAATAATTTCAATATGTTCTACCAAGAATGCTGTTCCATTCTGGGTGCTACCTTTTTAGGAGGAAACTAGCTGACTAGAATATGTCCAGAGAAGAACAACCAAGAAGCTTGGAACCATTTATGCACAATTTTTTGGAAAGGGCTGAGGCTGTGTTCTGAGTTGCAGGGTAAGGGAGATCTCTATTTGACGTGGAGGTTGCTGGGAGGCAGGAAGTGTGGACATGATAGTGGGAGTCCCATCACTCTTTCCACCCTGGGTGATTACAAGGTTGGGGATTGCATGGCACTCCCCTGGGGACGGTGACTGGTCATGTGAACTAAGTTGGAGCAGTTAGAATGAAGGGAAGAGTTTCTGTTCCATGCTTTTTTTTTTTTTTTTTTTTTTGAGACGGAGTCTTGCTCTATCGCCCAGGCTGGAGTGCAGTGGCGCAATCTCGGCTCACTGCAAGCTCCGCCTCCCAGGTTCACGCCATTCTCCTGCCTCAGCCTCTCCGAGTAGCTGGGACTACAGGCGCCCGCCACCACGCCCGGCTAATTTTTTTGTATTTTTAGTAGAGACGGGGTTTCACCATGGTCTCGATCTCCTGACCTTGTGATCCGCCCACCTCGGCCTCCCAAAGTGCTGGGATTACAAGCGTGAGCCACCGCGCCCGGCCTGTTCCATGCTTGTGGGAATATTTTTCTCTTTTCCTCTGGACCTTGTTGTGAAGTGAACCTGTGGCTGCCACAGCCGTCTTGCCACCAGCTTGAGAATGAAGTTTGTGCTGAAGATGATAGAATAGAGAAATGGGAAGAACCTGGGACTTTGGTGCTGTGGCTGAACACTTACCAACCCCAAAACTGCCTGAATGCTGGACTATGGATTCCAGGAGATAAATGTCCTTAATGTTTAAGGCATTTTGAGTTGGGATTTCTCTTTTTTGCAGCAGAACTATCTTAACAGATTCTGCAAGGTTGGACTAAAGATAAGGATGAGCTTTCACAGATATGAATAATTTTTTTTTTTTTTGAGACGGAGTCTCGCTCTGTTGCCCAGGCTGGAGTGCAGCGGTGAGATCTCGGCTCACTGCAACTTCCACCTCTCAGGTTCAAGAGATTCTCCTGCCTCAGCCTCCTGAGTAGCTGGGACTATAAGCACCCACCACCACACCTGGCTAATTTTTGTATTTTTAGTAGGGGCGGAGTTTCACCATGTTGGCCAGGCCGGTCTCAAACTCCTGACCTCAAATGATCCACCCACCTTGGCCTCCCAAAGTGCTGGGATTATAGACAGGAGCCACTGCGCCCAGCCCAGATATTAATAATTCAAAATGCACATCAGTGGAGTAGGCTCAAGAAGGGGGCTCTTAGGCCGGGCGCAGTGGCTCACGCTTGTAATCCCAGCACTTTGGGAGGCCGAGGCGGGCGGATCACGAGGTCAGGAGTTCGAGACCACAGTGAAACCCCGTCTCTACTAAAAATACAAAAAATTAGCCAGGCGTGGTGGCGGGCGCCTGTAGTCCCAACTACTTGGAGAGGCTGAGGCAGGAGAATGGCGTGAACCCGGGAGGTGGAGCTTGCAGTGAGCCGAGATCGTGCCACTGCACTCCAGCCTGGGTGACAGAGTGAGACTCCGTCTCAAAAAAAAAAAAAAAAAAAAAGAAGGGGGCTCTTGTCTCTGTAATATTCAAGTAGAGGTTGACCATGATAAAAAAAATCCTTGAGTGTAGTTTGCACTAAATGATTCTTCAGGTTCTTTCAAATTCTGATCATCTAAGATTCAAAAATAACTCTTACTGAAATGTGACTGTCTGTGAAGCTGAACCTTCCCCAGAGCATTTGCATCATCCTCGGTGTGATAACTCAGATGAAGCTTTTATTAGTTGAATGTGGAGGTGGGGGAGGTTTTTGTGTATGAGAACCTTCCAGGTGCTCCTTGCCTACTTGGTATTAGTGGGTCACTCTCCTCTTCCCCTACAGGGGTCTGTGTCTCTACTTTTGGAAGGTCGTTGAACCTGAACAAAGAGGAAATAAACTGTATTGTGACTGCAGGGTTGGCAAAACATGACATACAAAGGACTATAATATCATGAAAAGGAAAAGTGAAAAAGAGGAAGGTGTTGAGGCAGTGGGCACAGAGGCTCAGAGGAGTGGCGGAGAGGTGGATCATAGGTTGCAAGATCCCAAGGAAGGAATTTTCTACCTGTTTTAACCCATGCTGCCTTTTGACTCACACTCTCCTTCTATAGTGCATTTATTAAAATAATAGTTTAAAATTTTAATTATAGTATAGGCCAGGTGCAGTGGTTCAAGCCTATAATCCCAGCACATTGGGAGATCAAGGCAGGAGGATCCATGGAGCCCAGGAGTTCGAGACCAACCTGGGAAACATGAAGAAACCCTGCCTTTACAAAAATTATTTTTTTGAGACGGAGTCTCACTCTGTCACCCAGGCTGGAGTGCAGTGGTGTGATCTCGACTCACTGCACCCTCCGCCTCTTGGGTTCAAGCGATTCTCCTGCCTCAGCCTCCCTAGTAGCTAGGACTACAGGTGCATGCCACCGTGCCCAGCTAATTTTTTGTATTTTTAGTAGAGACGGGGTTTCATCATGTTGGCCAGGCTGGTCTCGACCTCCTGACCTCAGGTGATCTGCCCACTTCGGCCTCCCAAAGTGCTGGGATTACAGGCATGAACCACTGTGCCCAGACTACAATTTTTTTTTAATTTAAATTAGCTGGGTGTGGTGGCATATGCCTGTAGTCCTAACTACTTGGGAGGCTGAGGTAGGAGGATCATTTGAACCCAGGAGGTCGAGGCTGCAGTGAGCCATGATCACACCACTACACTCCAGTTTTGGCAACAGAGCAAGCAAGACTTTGTCTCTAAAAATAAATAAATAAATAAAATTGTAATGTAATATTGGCTATGCTTCTAAAAGCTACACAATTTCTCCATTCTAATTCATCATTCTGGCCAGACCTTTGCAAAAACTCTCACCTCCCTCTGAGGTGATGAGAACCCCTGGGACAGATTCTTCTTGATCCTGATCCCAATGTTGATTAGGTTTCTAGTGGCTTCTATAACTGTACATAAATGAACAGTGAAAATCATGTTTTGTCCTCACACTTGTGATTCTAAGCTGGAAAGTGTGTTGTCTCATTTCATGTCTTGTATTGCACGTGACTGAACCGTGTTTGTTGGAGATAAATGTTTGCAGAAGGTCAGAGGCCTTTTGTGTGTGTGTGTGTGTGTGTGTGCGCGCTTAGTGAGGAGGTAGTTAGCAAGGCCAGTGGACTCAAAGAGCATCGGGGCAGGACAGACCCTCAGAAATCACGTAGTTATTTTCCACTCTGTCTTAATACAGAGGAAGACAACTGGACTCTGCCAGGGGAAGTGGCTCACCGAAGGCCAAGTGGTGAATGGTGGGTTTTTGAACAGTTGACCTCGGGGTATGAGTGTGAGAATGCCCAAGTTTTACTTCAGGGTGTCATTTCTTAAAGAATTTGGATTTGCAAAGAAACCAAACATGATTGGTTTTTCAATTGGTGGGAAGAATAAACGCAAACAAGAGGCAAAAGAAGGTGGTGTGATGAGGCTAGTTACTGAGTTTGCAAATACTTTTATGTGTCACGGGGGCAGAAGATGGCTGAATCGGTGTTTCTCCCTGATGATGGCAGTTCCCCCTCTCAAACACTGGGCATGTCTGGCATCAGGTGGGCTCAGCCCTTCCTCACTCTGGCTTGGAGGACCAGTGGAGAAAAACAAACCGTGTTCAGAGATGGGCTCGGTGTTCCTGCTGGAGGCTGTGTGATGACTGGGCAGCCTGTTCTCCTGCCCTGAGGCTTTCCCTCCACCCCAGCATGACCCCCTCTTTCCTCAGACGGGAAGGCCTAGTTTGGCTTGGTTGGGAGGGTTCAGTCCATCCTTGACTCTGTGCCCTGTGCTGTCCAATCTCAGGTTGACACCAGTAGCTCAAGGGTTAGATTCCAGCTCCAATACGGAAACTTAAAACTCCCTAGAAAAGAAGTCCCTGTGGAATGGAGATTATTATTCTGGAAGATACAGCTTGACCAGCTTTGTAAGCTGTTAATTATTAAACAAAATCAATGTTTTTAAGTTTAATTTGGACTCTTTCAGTTGGAATAACTCAAGGTCATTCTTTCAAAAAAAAAAAAACCACCAAAAAAAAAAAAAAGTCCCCAGAAAATCCCTGTGTGTGTTTTTGGTGAACTTCTTGGAAAAGGGAGTTGGAAAAAAGGCCTCTAAGGCAGCAGTGAAAGAGGTAAGAGCCTGGCTTCCATGTGTCTGGAGTTCCTTATAGATTCTTGGTCATTTCTGTCACTAAGACCTGAGGATCAGCAAGGCTGGGAGAGGCCTGAGCTGGCTCAGCTGGGGCCATGAAATCTGTAATGACCTCTGGTCATAGCCAGCCCAACAAGGGGACTCTCTGTGACTCTGGTAAGATGTAGGGGCCACCGGCCAGCAGTAGCCAGCAATGACCACTATCAGTTGGCCAAAGTCAAAAAAAAAAAAAGCAAAGTCACACAGATAAAGACAAGCAAAGAGTCCTGAGATAGGTGCTTACAATGGATACAGCATAGCAGAGTCTTGTCTCTCAGAGCCTGAGGATGATCCTGTTCTTGGGGTGAAGGTTCCCGACAATGCTTGCTTTCAGAGACAGACGGTTGTTTCACAGCTGGCACGGGACAGGCTGAGGACACTGCCAGTGAACCACGGCAAGCAGAAGAGAGGAGAGGAGTTGTGGTTGTAGGTAGATTCTGGCACAATGCAACCCACCCTGGCAGCCCCTCATGGAAAGAGCCAAACTGGGAAAGTCCCTCTGACCTTTCATTTGTAGGCAAACTGGTTTGGTTGTTTGAATTGTGATACTGCCAAACTATGGTTTTAGGCCATGTCCCATGTCCCTGTGATGGCCTTATACAATTCTAATATGAGTATGCAACAGTGGGGGCTGTTCTTAGGTCCTAACTGCTAATAGAAGTACTTTGTGAATAATAAATTATTATTATTGTTATTAATATTAACAGTCAGATAAATGACAGCTTCCTTTTATTGAGCACTTACTATGTGGCAGACACAGTGTTCAACAATGACAGTCCTGAGAGGTAGGAATTATAATCTCTATTTTATAAATAACGAAAATGAGGCTTTAGGAGATCAAGTAACTTGCCCAAGATAGCCATCCAGTAATAGCAGGGACTCAATCCATTTACATGTACCCTAAACTCCATGCTTTGAAGCACTGCCATGTATGTGGTGGCCATGAGAATATGCCTGGCAGATCTCCAGTTGCTGGGAGTAGAACTGACCAAGGGCTTCTGTGCCACCCTCTGAATCCATCATAGCTTTTGACCAAGGCCTTGCTTCCTGCAGGCTGCTCCCAGTCAATAACTGAGGATGGCAGGGATACTAGGCCCATTTCTGGAAGCCGCAAGACTTGCCAATGGCCAACTTCTGTTTGAAGACTCCCTGACAGATTTGCACAACTTTCCTTAGCTCACTCAGTGGTCTAGTATGCTTCCACCCAACCTTCCTTCTCCCTCTTATTCATTCGGGCTCAGACAGCTACAAGGTTTTCCCACCCTCCCTCCCCATTTTCCTTCCCAGGCACTTTCCCTGACAAAATCCTTGTATGGCCGGGCACAGTGGCTCACACCTGTAATCCTAGCACTTTGGGTGGCTGAGGCAGGCAGATCACCTGACGTCAGGGGTTTGAGGCCAGCCTGGTCAACATGGTGAAAACCCGTCTCTACTAAAAATACAACAATTAGCCAGGCGTGGTGACACATGCCTGTAATCCCATCTACTCAGGAGGCTGTGGCAGGAGAATCGCTTGAACCCAGGAGGTGGAGGTTGAAGTGAACCGCGATCGCACAACTGCATTCCAGCCAGGGTGACAGAGTGAGACTCCATCTCAAAAACAAAACAAAACAAAACACCTTGTATGTTTAATCTCATTTTAGCTTTTGTTTCTCAGAAGACTGGGACTAACACAGTGTACCATGCAGAATTTTCAGGGCAGCTTGGTTCAGGCTGGTATCATAAATTAGAGGGTTAGACAGTTTCCTGTTTCTCTCCAGATTCCACACTAAAAGCCTCCAGGCGCAAAGCCTTACAGTGGTCCTCCCTGAGGTGTTGCTTTCCCTGCTAGTAACTTAGGTGGTTGGTCTTATCTCATTCGTCGATTCATCCATTCATGCAAGAAGCATTTATTGATTTCTCACTATATTCTAAGCCCTGGGGATACAAAGATGAATGAATGTCAGGGAATCTGTTCTCAAAGAAATCACAGTCTAGTAGAAGAACAGTTTGGTCAACAGATAAACAACACTAATTGATTTAACTTTGTCTTGCACTTTTCAGTTTTCAAAGGGCTTCTGCATGTTGATCACTTAATTCCAATAAGCCTGTGCAACAGACCAGGCAGGCATAAATAAACCCATCTTAAAGGAGAGGAAATTGAAGCTTAGAAATGTCAAGATTACCCAGGAAGTGGCAGAGATGGGACTTGAATCCAAGTCTTCCGTGGCTTAGCTGAATGTGCTTTTCCAGAATCTGTTAGTAATTGCGTTTGTGCTGCTAGGAAATACTGTAGAATATCTTTAGAGTCTTGGCCTTAATAGCCCTGATTTTAATATTGGACCACTAAGGCCAGCAACTCCTGGGTTAAAGGAGTTTTAATTTTGGCCTATATTTTTGCAGAATTTGGAATGCCATCTTGATTCGTATTTCTTTTTTTTAGGCGGATCTCCTCGCCCCAGGCTGGATCATGGCACGACTCGGTCACTGCAACATTCTCCTGCCTCAGCCTCTCCTAGTAGCTGGGACTACAGGCGCCCGCCACCACGCCCGGCTGATTTTTTTTATATTTTTAGTAGAGACAGGGTTTCACCGTGGTCTCGATCTCCTGACCTCGTGATCCGCCCGCCTCGGCCTCCCAAAGTGCTGGGATTACAAGCGTGAGCCACCGCGCCCGGCCGATTCGTATTTCTTTAAGCCCTTCACCAAGAAGCATCACACCCCCACCTCCACCCAGCCTTGACCAAGCCACAAAGCCAGACGCAGCCTTTCACAGTGAGGGATGAGAACAGAAAGTTACCCTTCCTGAAAGTGGAAAGTGAAACTGACCAGCCAGTTCCATCCTTTCAGCTGGTCAGAATGTGAAGGATCAGCCTGAGTGGGGGAAAGTAAACACCATTTCAGCCTTTCCTGGGACTTTGACCATTGAGTGGGAGAGAGACAAAAGGGGAGAAATTTTACTCTCAATTTCTTCAGCTTAGTTATTGTCAAGAGTTGCCTTCAGCCTCTCAGTTCTTGACTTAGTGAAAATAAATCACATTTATGTGGCCTGCCCCAAACAAAGCCCATTTGTCCGTCCTCACACCAGTGAATCCAGACATCAGTGTCTGTCTAGGTAAGAATTGATTCCTGAACCAGGAAACCAAGAAGAGCCTGTGAAAAGGCAAGTTATTAATGGCCTCATGACAAGCCTGCGTTGTGCCATTTGAACGAAATTTACATAGGGAGAGGAAGCACATTTGTAAGTGTCGGAAAGAGATGAAGAAAGAGGAAGCCTTTCAGGGGGGCTGTGGTAGCTCCTGCTTCGTTAGCAACACTGGGGTTTCCTGAACGAGGAAACAGGGGCCTGCAGGCCTCCAGACCTGGGTGCCTGGAGGGGAGCACTTTCTCACAGGTGTGGAGATGGGATGCAGGTTGGATAGTGCTCCCTAAGGATCCTGATAAACCCCACCAAGGAAGCTTACCTGTGCTCTTCTGGTTACCTGTGCATGGTAGATGCAGCCCGAGACGCTGAATCCAGGATAGAGGTGGGTTTTTGTGCAGCCCATTTACCATGGAGGGGAAGTAGATTTTCCTCCAACCCTTCCCAGGTTTATATCCCAGAGACTGGTTGAGGGAATGTCAGTCTGTGGCTGGGAAGCAGCTCGCCTAGCAGAATCTTTTCCCCTTTTGGGTCATGTTTTCTGACAGTGGCTGTTCTTTCTGTTCTTCTGCTAACCAGATCTTGAGTTGGGAGCTTTGAATTCTACATGTGGTTCTACCATTAAACCAGAAGCTTACGAACTAGGGCCGGTCAGTTCATGGCCCATGCCTCTATTTTTCCATCTGCAAAATGGAGATAATCATCTCTGTCACATGTGCCTGGAGACACTGAAAGGAACAAAGGAGAACAAATCAAAAAGTTCAGAGGCACTGGGCACTGAGACAACTCCAACTGACCCTCGGCTTCTTGGTTGAGGATAGAGCAGCTCTATTTGGGAAAGCTTCCTGAAGGTTGAACTTGGAAGAAAGTTAGAGGGCCCCAGCCCCAGCTGGGAGAGGACTGGGAGAGCCACAGGCAGGTTTTATCATCGGTGGACGAGGGTGGGCACCACGGTGCTTTCATTGGTTGTCATGGCAGCCTCAGCTGTTTTGCTATTTTTGTTCAAGCTGAAGAGCAGGTAGGGTGGGTTGGGGAGGGGAAAGGAAAAGCTATAGTCCTTTGCTTTAAAAAAACAGCAACAAGAAATGAACACTTTGAATAGCTCATTTAGAGCTAATAGTTCATTTATTTAAGGGGGTGGGGAGTGCTGGATAAAACTCTTAGAGGCCTGAGGTCATCTCTCCTCCTGTCCTGCTCCCTTGATCTTGAACCTTAAGTACCTTGAGGAGGGCCAGGTGAATTACCTGATGAATGAAGGAAATACTGTTCCTTGTCTGTGCCAGCTGGAAAAGATTTGGGCTGATGTCAGTAGATCCTTGACCCAGAACCCTCCACCCAGCGCTGCAAATTCACTGACGTGCAGTGAGATCAGGCAGCCTTAGGAGTCTGCATCTGGCACAGAACACTGGGATGGCAAAACAATTGCATATGATGGGTGAGCCCACCTGCATTCCAAAAGTTACCAGCTCCAACTGCCTCTGGAAGCCAGCATGGGAGTATGGAAGGAGTGGATTCATTCCTCCTTCTTTGTTTCTACAACTTTCTCTTTGTTTCCAGGGAGACAGTGTGACCCCCATGACTGTATTTTTTTTCTTTGTTTTTTGAGACAGGGTGTCACTTTGTTTCTCAGGCTGGAGTGCAGCGGCACAATCATGGGCCACTGCAGCTTCGACCTCCCTGGGCTCAGGTGATCCTCCCACTTCAACCTCCCAAGTAGCTGGGACTACAGACGTGCACCATGCCCGACTAAATTTTGTATTTTTTGTAGAGACAGAGTTTTGCCATGTTGCCCAGGCTGGTCTCGAACTCCTGGCCTCGAGTGATCTGCTTGCCTTGGCCTCCCAAAGTGCTGAGATTACAGGTGTGAGCCATCGTGCCTGGCCATGACTGTATTTAAAGTCTGAGTTAGGAAAGTGTCTGTAGGACTCTGCCTTATCTTTTTGTTGTCTTTTTGGTATTATGATGATGATGATGATGATGATGACAGTGATGAGAACAATGATTGATGTCACTTTAACTCACACTAACACCTCTAAATAGTTGTCACCTCCTCCCTCCCCTGACTTTAGTGTCAGTAAGACATCTGGTGGGTAAGAACTTGGCATTCCACTGACTCCCTTACCATCAGTCTGATGACTGTATGTGACTTTGGGGGTAGCTGGTGACTTGTGGGTTGGGTATACCTGTCACTCTCTGTTGGGAGCTTTGTAAGTGAAAGGGGTTAGTTGGACGGGAAATTCAATACCCAATAACCAAGGTGGGTGAGCAAAGAAGAAAGACCCATGGTGATGACTAAAATGAAAAAGCAGTCTTGATGTTTGCCAGGAAGGTGGGGGAAGGTGGGGGTTATTGAAACTTAAGATTTGAGTCCCACCATTGCAAGCCTCTCACCTCCAACCCTGTGAACCCACATATATTTGCAGTAGAGCAAAGGCTCCTTCACTGGGGTCCACACACTGGCAATCTGGACACAAGGCCAAGTCTGAAGTTTCCTTTTGTGCTTTCTAAGGACATGACAATAGCTGTGACGCTGAATTTCTGAGCTAATAGCCAGTGTAAACAAGATAAATGCAGTGTAAACAGGAGACATGTTTATAGCCTACTTCAGAATCATTTTCTAAGCATACTGTAAACCATGCTTGTGGTACCTTTTCAGACATTGGTTAATTATAGCATCTTATTTGTTCCTGAAAGCAGATAGAGCAGGATGTTGACTTGGTAACACTTTGTTAGCCACTCGTTTGTGTTATTTTATGCATCTGGAGGCAGCGCTTGCTCGGGGTGGGATGGGTGGTCAGCCACTCGTGTTCTCAGTTTTGACCAGACTTTACAAAAGAGCTGATATATTCTGCCTGAATGTCTGGAATTATTTCAAAAACAAGCAAAGACAGTTTTCAACTTAAGAAAAATAAACTGCATTTTCAATCTGTATTTTACAGAATTTCCTTTTCTCCTGAATACTTTTTGCTGACAGGTCTCCAATATACACCCTGCATGGGAATCAGGGTCCTCTCAGACACCCAAACTCCCTTCCCCTCTCACACAGCCCTTCCCCCATATGGAAGGTGTTTCCTGTGGCCCAGACACATCATTTGCTCTCATGTCTTTGTGCCTTTAATCATGCTTTTCCTCTGCCAGGAAAGTCCTCCCAGCTCTCCTGTGTGGTCTGTCCAGTACCAGTGAGGACAGAAATTTTCTCACTCTTCCATTTCTTGGGGAGCCTGGGATAGGCTTTGAATATTTATTATTCGTTGATAAATAATGAGTATTTATTTGTTGAAGGGATAAGGAAATGAGCAATGAATTATTTTATTACTTTAAATAGAAAATATCATGCCCTTTTCACAGAAGAGTAAGTTCAACATCCCAGTGCTCCAGGGGAGCTTGCCTTCTTCATCTCTTAGGAAGTTTTTCTCAACTTCTGAATTTTTCATGTGCAAGCACTTTTCTCTCTCTCTCTTTCTTTCTTTCTCTCTCTCTCTCTCTCTCTCTCTCGTTCTTTCTTTTTTTTTGATGGAGTCGTGCTTTGTCACCCAGGCTGGAGTCACTGGCGCAACCTCCACCTCCCGGGTTCATGCCATTCTCCTGCCTCAGCGTCCCGAGTAGCTGGGACTACAGGCGCGTGCTACCATGCCCGGCTAATTTTTGTATTTTTAGTAGAGACAGGGTTTTACCATATTAGCCAGGCTGGTCTCGAACTCCTGACCTCATGATCCGCCCGCCTTGGCCTCCCAAAGTGCTGGGATTACAGGCATGAGCCACCGCACCTGGCCCCACTTTTCTAAACACTTAGAAACATTAATTTAATTTAGTTCTATTTATAGTCTCATTGTACAGGTTGGTGCCTGGTGATAAGGTATCATATAATTCTCTCTGTTTTTTTTTTTTTTTTTGAGACAGGGTCTCGCTCTGTCACCCAGGCTGGAGTGCAATGGTGCGATCTCAGCTCACTGCAACCTCCGCCTCCTGATTAGCTGGGACCACAGGCACACACCACCACGCCCAGCTAATTTTTTGTATTTTTGGTAGAGACAGAGTCTCATAATGCTGCCCAGGCTGGTCCCAAACTCCTGAGCTCAAGCAATCCTCCCGACTCGGCCTCCCAAAGCACTTGGATTACAGGTATGAGCCACCGCGCCCGGCCTCCCTGTTTTTTCATGTGGGGCCTCATCTTCCCAATTCATTGGAAGCTCCTTAAGGGACACAGCTGTACAGGACACACTTCTGGAATTCTCCTGTGGGGTCCAGGCCAGTGCTAGAACGTGGCAGATGTGTTCCGTAGACATTTGCTATGTGATTAGGAAACTTCGTAGTAAGCTCAGGTTTTGGAACATTTTATTCGGGGCTTTGAAAAATAGCTGTTTTGTGGTTTCATCATTGTGGCTTAGGTAGGATGAATGAACATCGTAACAGCTGAGAAATTTCATCCTGAGTGGACAAGCCTCTGGAAGTTTCTCCAGACCTTAGGTAACTCTATATTCCTGCCCCATTTGTGTGGAGGTTAAATTTTATTTTTTATTTTTGAGATGGAGTCTCATTCTGTCGCCCAGGCTGGAGTGCAGTGGTGCGATCTCAGCTCACTGCAGCCTCTGCTTCCCGGATTCAAGCAATTCTCCTGTCTCAGCCTCCTGAGTAGCTGGGATTATAGGCGTGTGCCACCATGCCTGGCTAATTTTTGTATATTTTTAGTAGAGATGGGGTTTCACCATGTTGGCCAGGCTAGTCTCAAACTCCTGACCTCAAGTGATCTGCCTGTCTTGGCCTCCCAAAGTGCTGGGATTACAGGTGTGAGCCACTGTGCCTGGCCCCGTGTGATGGTTAAATCTGAGTCCTCAACTTAAAATACAAATGCAGAGGAAACACAGCCCTTTCTTCTGTGAACCCCAATACTTAGGTTGCTTGTCTGCATCCTTCTAAGAAATCTTTGAATCTTCTTCCAGTCTTTTTTTTATCAGCCACACTGGAAGTCTTGGACATGAACCACAATACCCCCCTACTTCATCCCAGCACAGAGACACACAGGTTCCCCTGACTGGCCCCAGTGACCGTTTCTGTTTAATTCCATTTTTGAGTAGATTGGTGGCAAGCTCTTAATTCTCAGTTGAAACTTATCTCGTTAGTTTCCTTCTCTGCTCACTTTCTTTTTCTTTGTATCTAAAACTTAGAGAAAGAATTCAGCATGTTTATGCTACAGGCCTTCATCCTGCCTTCCCACCTTGACTTTACCTTATTTAAACTAAAAAATAATTAGTTTAACAAAATGGAAGCAAAATAGCATAATGCAGCGTTTCCCAAACTTCAGTCATTTGAGAACCACCAACCTTGTTTTTGACTTATGTTTGTACCATAGTGCTACTATTTTCTTAAATTCATGTACCATACAATTCACGCATTTTAAGTGTACAACTCAGCAGTTTTTGGTATATAAGGTTAATTTTTTAAAATTCTGGTAAAATGTAGGTAACAGAGTATTTGTCATTTTAACCAATTTAAAGTATACAATTCATTGGCATTAATTACATTCACAATGTTGCACAGCCATCACCACTCTTTCCAAAATTTTTTCATTGTGCTATTATCTTAATATTTTCTTTAAGTCAATTCATGTTTTCTAAGTAAGTATATTTTAAAAGGAAACTTTGCCACTCCACATGAAAAAACCAGTATCTCTTGATATAGACAGAAGGTAGATATAAAAATGTAGATAATAAAAAGTACACATTGGTATTAAATTCTGTGGTATACAGGTTCCTACAGAAGCCTGTGGGCTTAAGGCCCTGTTCCCTCTATGGCGCAAAAGGAGAATTGCATGGTAAAGGGGTGTTGAAGGCATTCTTTTACTGGTTGAAGTCTTTTTGATTTAAGTGGAACTGAAAGATTTGAAAGGGGACTGCTTTCTTAATGTGTGGTTCAGTGTTTTGGAATGTTTGCTGTACACTTTTTTTTTTCTTAAAAAAATTCTTTATCATCCAACTTGATGCTGTACACTCTAGAATCAGCCTGGTCTCACCAGGGTGCATGGCTCATGGTATGGGGAACCCTGGCAGATGGATGACAGCATGGGTTTAGTTAAATTGTTGTTAGGTTGCCTTACAGCACACACTGGGTGACTTGGACAGTGTACTTAGATTTTGGCTGTAAAATGTGCAGAATGATACCAATCTAGTTGCTGTGATAAAATGAAATCATTTATGTTGTGTTTTGCATAGTTCCTAGCATATTGTAACTGCTCAAAAAATGGCAGTTCTGGTTTTTTTTTTTTTTTTTTTTTTTTTTTTTGATTTTTTTTTTTTTTTTTTTTTTTTTTTTTGAGACGGAGTCTCGCTCTTTCATCCAGGCTGGAGTGCAGTGGCGCGATCTCGGCTCATTGCAGGCTCCGCCCCCCGGGGTTCACGCCATTCTCCTGCCTCAACCTCCCTTGTAGCTGGGACTACAGGCGCCTGCCACCTCGCCCGGCTAATTTTTTGTATTTGTAGTAGAGACGGGGTTTCACCGTGTTAGCCAGGATGGTCTCGATCTCCTGACCTCGTGATCTGCCCGCCTCGGCCTCCCAAAGTGCTGGGATTACAGGCGTGAGCCACCGCGCCCGGCCGGTAGTTCTGGTTGTTTTTAAGAACCATGCTTGTTTATGCATTTCTCAAGGTTTAATACTGCCTTACAAGAGTAGTTTGTGTCCTCTGAAAAATATTCTCCAAGATCAGCAAACGTCATTCTTTTTTTTTTTTTTTTTGAGACGGAGTCTTGCTCTGTTGCCCAGGCTGGAGTGCAGTGGTGCGATCTTGCTCAGCTCACTGCAAGCTCCGCCTCCTGGGTTCACGCCATTCTCCTGCCTCAGCCTCCCAAGTAGCTAGGACTACAGGCACCCACCACCACGCCTGGCTAATTTTTTATATTTTTAGTAGAGACGGGGTTTCACAGTGTTAGCCAGGATGGTCTCGATCTCCTGACCTCGTGATCCGCCTGCCTCAGCCTCCCAAAGTGCTGGGATTACAGGCGTGAGCCACCGTGCCCGGCCCAGCAAATGTCATTCTTTTCCACACCCCTTTCAGAGCGCCAACTGAGTACCAGACACTGTATAGTGAAAAGAGGCAGTGAGCACTGTGGTGTGAAAGCTCAGTTGGAAAATGGGAGAGTGCAGCCTTGGGTTGGAGGCCACTAGGGCATGAAAGACCATGGATGGTTCCATTGGCATGAAATATTTCTTGACTTAAACCCCATCCTTGGAATGTGCCCATTTGCCATGGTGGCAGGTCACAGCATACCTAACCAGGGCAGCATTGCTCGGAACAAGGCAGCACCTTTAGGTGTCAGTGACAGCAAAAGCTCCAGGTTGTGTCTCATGAGCTGCAGAGTCACAACCCCAGACCAGGAATAGGAAGTGATACCACCTTCCACTGCCCTGGGCCACATCTAGAAGGGAGGCAGAGCGGTGGCACCTGGGGGTGGGGAGTGGATTCCTACCTCTGCTCCGTGCTGCTGCTTGACCTTGGCTGGGTAATTTCATTCCTTCTGGGCACTGGATTTTCATCTATAAATTGGGAATAAGCATTGATTCCTATTTTACAGGGTTGTTTTGAGGATTAAATGAGATTAGAACTATTGAGCAGTCACCATAATATTTAACAAATGGGAACTTTGATCATTATCATTATGAGTAATAATAATAACTGTCACCAGCTCTTACCCAGCATTAGCTACTCCATGTAGCTTAGTTGTGGGTCCAAATGCACATATATACTTATTACATTTAAAATTCATACAGTTTTTTTCAGACCCAAATAGTGTATAGATTCCTCTTAAAGGAAATAAATATTACGAAGCTTTAGTGTCGACTAATTAATGATTTTGATGTTGTTTAAATATGCATAGACATATTTAACTCTTTTTTTTTTTTTTGAGATGGAGTCTTGCCCTGTTGCCCAGGCTGGAGTGCAGTGGCGTGATCTCCACTCACTGCAAGCTCTGCCTCCCGGGTTCATGCCATTCTCCTGCCTCAGCCTCCCCAGTAGCTGGGACTACAGGCGCCCGCCACCACGCCTGGCTAATTTTTTGTATTTTTAGTAGAGACGGGGTTTCACCGTGTTAGCCAGGATGGTCTTGATCTCCTGACCTCGTGATCTGCCCGCCTCGGCCTCCCAAAGTGCTGGGATTACAGGCATGAGCCACCTCACCCAGCCTATTTAACTCTTTTTTTATTTGTATGTTCTATAGTCATACATATTTAATTCTTTATGTTTATTGTTCTTTCCCAACTCTGAAAGCAAAACAAATGAACAAGACACAAATACAGGTGTAAAATAAATAAAAGGCAAATCAACTACGTTCATTTTGTCATAGAGGATGATGGTTTATTGTGGCAGCGTCCTGTGCACTGTGTGGAGGCTGTGGTACTCGCCAATCTATGGGGAGTCTTGCTGCGTCTCCCCTGTGTTATTCTGGGGCTTGGATCTCCCACCACATTTCTCTATTTAAAGTAGTGTACAGGAAAATCTCCTTGTGTTCAGTTGGCACAAATGCCTCATTTCCATATCATCCTGCCCCCTTCTTTCCTCAGTAACCTCTTGACATTTAGCATAGCATGACCTACCTGCAAAGAGATTGCAGACACAAACACAGGCTCAAACTCCTGTGGCAGGACCCCCTTTATAACGTGGTCATTCATATAATCTGAAAAGTTCTTGCATCCCATTTAAAAGGCATTATGATCTAAATGAAGAGCCCAGACACCGATTCTCATAAAGAACGTGTCTAAGGACTTTCCGCAGACCAGACACTGGTTTGGGAGACAGTGACTCATATACTGACTGGATCTCCAAAGTATTTGAAGCAGTCTTAAAAATTAAACACAATATAAAAAAGAGAAATAGGCAAGACCAAGGACCTGGACAGGAGTGTGAAAGAGGCTAAGAACCAAATTTGTCACCGAGCTACCCGGCAGCAAGGGCCAAAGGTGAAATAAACCAATGTTCGCTCGTTCCTTTTGTCTGATAAGAGAAAGCACTCAAGTTCTCTGAAGAGACAGACTTTTCCTGCCATAGAATTCAAGGAGTATTTATTACATGGATCCTTTATAGATGACACTTTGAAGAAGCAGATGCACACAGAAAGTCTTTTTCAATCATTTCTCCAGAGTTTCTCTAGACTTCATAAAAGCTGAGAGGATATTGTGAAATTTTAAAGCAGTGAGGATGCTATTGGCATCTTAATAATACTTTACACTGGGGAGGATCCTTGGGGTTTTCAGAGTACCTTCGTTCAAGCATTATTATTTGAGTCTCAGAACAGCAAAGGTGGTATTATCTTCAAAGGGGGAAGTGGTCTAAGAGGGATCTACATGTTCAGGTGGGAAGGTCTGAGACCACCCCACTCTGTCAGGTGGGTAAGAGCAGTGCTTATGTCTGAATGGGCATTTCCTTTGAAGGAAACTTTTAATCTGCTGAAGTGCTTGGATCCTGGCCCTGTTGGGACTCTGCCTTCTCTGTGGTGCATTGTGGAAGAGGCCACTGTGGCTTGTCAATCAGCGCCACAAGAATAACCCTGCAGAATGAATGACATCCTCCCTAACTTCCTGAAATGAGTGAGCTGCCGGTGGCTATCTAAGGTGACTAAATGAATAGACCTACTGGAAGGAATTGTTTATTTTGTATGGCCTGTCTGAATGCTGGGAAATATCTGCCAAGTGCCGCACTATTAGCATCAATCTCATTTGTGTCAAGCTGGGCTCTTGGGCAAAATTATTAGCTAATAGATTGAATTGGTTTTGTGCCTATTTAAAAAAAAATGATTAGCTAATAGATTCAGTTGCTACTTTTTCTGTTACCCCACCCCCATTATCAAATAAATGCTTTCTCACTATGGAAAATACTAAAATATATAAAATGGTAGCAGGAAGGAGGGAGGGAGAGAGGAAAGAAGCATGCAGAATCCAGCCGCACATTTTCTTCTGACCTTTTAAAATGCATTTTTTATGTAATTGAAATCCTGCAGCATCTGAGATACAATTTTATATCCTGGTTTTTTGCTTCGCATGCCGTAAGCTTTTACCGTCACTCAGAACTCTTTGAAAATAACGTTTTTAATAGTCTTTCAGGTTGTTTTCAGTTTTTTCACTGATGCAAATCCTCTTGGTTCAGAATCTTTATTTTGGACTTTTATTTTCCTCCTTAAAAGAGACTTCTGGAAATAGAATTATGTGGCAAAAGCTGTGAACATTTTCAAGGCCTTCTCTTTCTCTGGGTGTGGACACATGGCTTTCCAGAAAGATTGTGCAGTTTGTACTTCCCTCAGCAGCTGGGGAGTATCTGTCCTCCAGTCACCTTTAAACTGCGCACTGTTTAAAGTTTATTGAGTGTACTTCACAGCATTTTCTAATTTGAAAAGGTAAAATAGCAAGACAGCATTGTATTTTCATTTGTGTTCTCATGATGACTAGTGAGAATGAATTATATTTGTTTGAATGGGGAGGTAATTTGTATTCCTTCTTTTATGAATTGTCTTCTTATTGGTCTTGGGGTATTTTAAAAGAGATTTCGTGACATCTTCATATATTAAGAAGATTAGCCCCTTGTCATTTTTACTTCAAATTTTTAAACTGTTTGTGATTTGCCATTGGGTTTTGTTTTTTTTTTTGACGGAGTCTTGCTCTGTTGCCCAGGCTGGAGTGCAGTGGTGCGATCTCGGCTCACTGCAACTTCTGCCTCCTGGGTTCAAGTGATTCTCCTGCCTCAGCCTCCTGAGAAGCTGGGATTACAGGCGCATACCACCATGCCCAGCTAATTTTTGCATTTTTAGTAGAGACGGGGTTTCACCATGTTGGCCAGGCTGGTCTTGAACTCCTGACCTCAGGTGATCCACCTGCCTCAACCTACCAAAGTGTTGGGATTACAGGTATGAGCCACCGCACCCAGCCTGCCATTGGTTTCTTTGTTGAGGTATAATTCACATACCATCAATTTATCTATTTAAAGTGTACAATTCAATGTTTTTTTCGTATATTCACAGATTTGTGCAATATTCACCATAATCAATTTTAGAATATTTTCCTTTTTTTCTTTTTTGAGATGGAGTCTCTCTCCGTCACCAGGCTGGAGTGCAGTGGCGTGATCTCGGCTCACTGCAACCTCCGCTTCCCAGGTTCAAGCAATTCTCCTGCCTCAGCCTACTGAGTAGCTGGGATTACAGGCGCGTGCCACCACGCCCAGCTAATTTTTCTACTTTTAGTAGAGACGGGGTTTCACCATGTTGGTCAGGCTGGTCTCGATCTCGTGACCTCTTGATCCACCCGCCTCGGCCTCCCAAAGTGCTGGTATTACAGGCATGAGCCACTGCGCCCGGCCAATTTTAGAATATTTTCAATCAATTTTAGAATATTTTCATCACCTCAGAAAGAAATTTCATACCTCTTAGCTACTGTCCCACAATCCTGCCAATCTCCCCAGCCCAAAGCAACCACTAATCTACTTTCTGTCTCTATAGATTTGCCTGTCCTGGACATATCATTTTTTGGAATCATATAATTTGTGGTCTTTTATGACTGTCTTCTTTCACTTAGCATAATGTTTTCAAGATTCATGCATGCTGTAGCGTGTATCAGTACATAATTCATTTTTATTTATTTATTTATTTAATTAATTTATTTATTGAGATGGAGTTTCCCTCTTGTTGCCCAGACTGGAGTGCAGTGGTGCGATCTTGGCTCACTGCAATCTCTGCCTCCTGAGTTCAAGCAATTCTCTTGCCTCAGCCTCTTGAGTAGCTGAGAATGCAGGCGCCCACCACCATGCCCGGCTAATTTTTTGTATTTTTAGTAGAGATAGGGTTTCACCATGTTGGCCAGGCTGATCTCGAGCTCCTGACCTCAGGTGATCCACCCGCCTCAGCCTCCCAAGTGCAAGGATTACAGGTGTGAGTCACTGTGCCCGGCCTTATTTATCTATTATAATAAGAAAATGTGTCTCTGTTTACGTAAAACAACATATTGTTTTGAAATTTATTTCTTTTTATTGCTGAGTAATGTTCCATTATATGGACATACCTCATTTTGTTTATCCATTCATCAGTTGATGGACATTTGGGCTGTTTCCACCATTTGACTGTTAGGAATGATGCTGGTACAGCATTTTGATTTTAGTTTTTTGTTTGTTTACTAAAGTTTTAAATTTATGTTATCAAGTCTTGCTCATTTAGATTGTGATTTTTTTTGTTTGTTTAACAAATATTTTCCCAAACCACTGGTAAAATGTTCACATGTATTTTCTTTTTAATTTTTAAAATTTATTTATTTTTATTTTGCATTTTAACCTCTAATCCATCTAAATTTCATTTTGTAGTTATAAGAATTAGGAAGAATCTAAATAGTACCCCTCACTTTCCCCTCTCCCTCATAGATAATATTTTCGGCACCATCTGCTGAATCATCTGTCTCACTAGCCATTTCATTTAGTCTGTAATGATTTCCCCTTCCTTCCTTTCTTTTCTTTTCTTTTCCTTTTCTTTTCTTTTTTCTTTTCTTTTCCTTTTCTTTCTTTCCTTCTTTCTTTTTCTTCCTTTCTTCCTTCCTTTCTTTCTTCCTTTCTTTCTTTCCTTCTTTCCTTCCTTCCTTTTTTTTTTTTTTTGAGACGGAGTCTCGTGCTGTCGCCCAAGCTGGAGTGCAGTGGCGCAATCTCGGCTCACTGCAAGCTCCGCCTCCCGGGTTCACGCCATTTTCCTGACTCAGCCTCTCCGAGTAGCTGGGACTACAGGCACCCGCCACCACGCCCGACTAATTTTTTTGTATTTTTAGTAGAGACGGGGTTTCACCATGGTCTCGATCTCCTGACCTCGTGATCCACCCGCCTCGGCCTCCCAAAGTGCTGGGATTACAAGCATGAGCCACCGTGCCCAGCCTTTCCTTCCTTCCTTCCTTCCTCCCTCCCTCCTTTCTTTCTCTTTATTTCCTTCCTTTCTTCCTTCCTTCCTCCCTCCCTCCCTCCCTCCCTTCCTTCCTTCCTTCCTTCCTTCCTTCCTTCCTTCCTTCCTTCCTTCCTTCTGTCCTTCCTATCTTTTTCTCAGTGTCTCGCTCTGTCACCCAGGCTGGAGTGCAGTGGCGTAATTGAGTCCACCTCCTGGACTCAAGCGACCCTCCCACCTCAGCCTCCCGAGTTGTTGGGACTGCAGTCACATGCCACCATGCCTGGCTAATATTTTTGAATAGACTTTATATTTTAGAGCAGTTTTAGGTTCATAGCAAAATTAAGTGGAAAGCATGCAAAGTTCCATGTCTGCTCTGCCCCTACATACACACAGCCTCCTCCCACCCCCATCAACATCCAGCACCAGAGTGGCACATTTGTTACCACTGATGAATCTACATTGATGCATCATTATCACTCACCCAAGGGCCAGAGTTTATATTAGGATTCACCTACTGTTGTATACTCTATTGTTTTGGACACATGTCTAATAACATGCACCCACCAGTATAGTATCATACAGAGTAGTTTCATTGCCCTAGAAAGCCTCTGTGCTCTGCCTATTCATTCTTTCTTTCCTCCTAACTACTGGCAACCACTGATCCATAGTTTTGCCTTTTCCAGAATGTCATATAGTTGGAATCATACAGTGTGTTTTCAGATTGGCTGCTGCTGCTTCTTTTTTTTTTTTTTTTTTTTTTTTTTTTTTTTTTTTTTTTTTAAGATGGAGTTTTGCTCTTGTTTCCCAGGCTGAAGTGCAGTGGCGCAATCTCGGCTCAGTGCAACCTTCACCTCCCAGGTTCAAGTGATTCTCCTGCCTCAGCCTCATGAGAGGCTAATTTTTGTATTAGCCTCTCAGCCTCACGGCTGGCTAATTTTTGTATTTTCAGTAGAAACAGGGTTTCACCATGTTGGCCTGGCTGGTCTCGAACTCCTGACCTCAGGTGATCCAACTACCTTGGCCTCCCAAAGTGCTGGGATTACAGGGGTGAGCCACCATGCCTGGCTCGGATTGACTTCTTTCACTTAGTAATATGCATTCAGGTTTTCTCCATGGCATTTCATGGCTTGCCAGCTCATTCCTTTTTGGTGCTGAATAGTATTGTATTGGCTGGGTGTACCACACTTTATCCATTCACCTACTGAAGGACATCTTGGTCACTTCCAAGTTTTGGCTGTTTTGAACAAAGCTGCTATAAACATTTGTGTGCAGATTTTTGTGTGACTGTAAGTTTTCAATTCTTTTTGGTAAATACTGAGGAGCATGATTGCTGGATTGTTTAGTAAGCTTGTGTTTAGTTTTGTAAGTCTGTCTTCCAAAGTGGCTGTACCATTTTGCATTCCTACCAGCAAAGGATGCATTTGTACCAGCAAAGGAGAAGAACCTCGGCAAAGGATGCAAGTTCTTGTTGCTCCACTTCCTTACCAGCATTTGATGTTGTCAGTGTTCTCGACTCTGGCCATTCTCATAGATTTGTAGTGCTATTTCATTGCTGTTTTAATTTGCATTTCCCTGATGACATATGATGTGCACCATCTTTTCAAGATACACAGATGTGTCTTATTTGGTGAAGTGTCTGTTCAGATCTTTTGCCCTTTTTTAAAATCAGGCTTTATATTTTCTGCTTGTTGAGTTTTAAGAGTTCTTTGTATATTTTGGGTACAAGTATTTTATTAGATATGTCTTTTGCAATATTTTCTCCCAGACGACGGCCTATCTCTGCATTCTCTTGACAATGTCTTTCGCAGAACAGATCTGTACTGGTTTTTAATGCTTTTTAAAATCCCATATTAAATTTTTATGGGAATGAAGCCTTAATTCTGGACTATCTCTTGTATTCAATTGCTCTGTCCATTCTGTTTTTTAATAACTTTAATATAAAATAGGACTATCCTTTATTATTTTTTAAAACTTTACTAGAAGACGTAATACCTATATAAATGGAGTTTTCCAGGGTAGGAAATAATTAGTATTATAAAGAAGAACATTGTCCCAAATAAAATGTTAAATTCAATTCAAAGAATGTTGTGTGGCTTTTACTCTAAATATTATTTTAAAACTGAGGAGTGTTTTTTCATGGTTATTACTTTTTTTGATGGTTATTGATTTAGTCAGGTTTTTTACTTCTTTAAAGACAATTTCAATACTTTATATTTTTCTATTAAAATTGCATTAAGTTTTTTTTTTTTTTTTTGTAGAGACAGAGTTTTACTATGTTGCCCAGGCTGGTCTTGAACTCCTGGCCTTAAGTGATCCTCCCACCTCAGCCTCCCAAAGTGCTGGGATTACAGGCGTGAGCTAGCACACCTGGCTGCGTTGAGATTTTCTTAGCACAGAGTTCTAACTTTAATATGAATTCTTACCATAGACTTTTCACTTCAATGTGTTTCTTAAAATATGTGTAGTTACCATTCTTTTCTCATTTGACTAATTTATATTTTCTCCATTCTTTTTTAAGTTACATTTACTAGAGCTTTGACTCTGGCCAGAAGACTAGTGGGCCAGTAATTTGGGGAGAAATAAAGGATTTGTCTTTGTTGAAACAATGGTAGACTGCACTGTGGGTCCATCCCAAAGAGGTTATACCTGTGTGGTATATTAGAATAGGTAATTGGCAAGAGTTTGAGCTACTCCAGCCACTGTGGCCACTCAGGATAGTATCTAAAAAATTCTGGAGCAAGAAATAGTTCCAAGGAGCTTCTTTCTATTTTAAGTAACTGACTGAATGTTTCAAGTCCATGGGATTACTTTCTCATCCCAGAAGAACCTCAGAAATATTTTTTAAAATGGTATGTCCAGGAATCTAATAATAATTAACTGAAACTTCATAAAATCCTTAAGAAGACTATGAATTGTCCCTGATCTTTTGGCTTTTTCCATTACAAGCTCCTGTGCTGGGTGAGGGTTGCTTGGGTGGCATGTATAGCTCTGTCCAGGGTGATGGGCCCTGGCTGCTTTAGAAGTGATCAGTCAAGGAGAGAAAGGTGTGGGGAAGGGCATATCCAGCAGAGAAAATGGCAGCCTACTGTGTTAGCTTTTGCAGGGAGTGAGGGGAGAGCCAGGAGGATTAGAAAGGAGAGTTGGAGGAGACTGATGGTTCTGATGCCCAGCTAAAAACCATATCGCCTTGCTTAGAACACTCCGGGTCCTTTGCTCTACCTCTTAACACTAGATTCTGCCTGACGTACAGACGAGGACAAAGACCTGGCAGCATTCAAATAGGCATTCTGGAGTAGCATGTCTTGGGAAAAATCATGGAGGGGGAATAGTGGCAAGAGTACATGCCTCATTGCCCGTTGCTCTCTAGGGCAGCCCGTAGACATTCAGCAGTCAGATGCCAGGCTCTGGGACGGGACCTCCACTCTAGGCTACTGAGATTTTAAGCTGCATGGCTGGGGAAGAAGCCCCGGCCCCTCTGCTGGCCTGAGCAGGCCAGGGGTCAGTGTCTTATAGTTACAGCAATAGGATACGGTGGTACTGAGGCCCTGTAGCCCTGCCCCCACCTCGGCCTTTATGGTTGTGGAAGCACAGCCTCTTCCTAGCATGTCCTGGGGTCTAGGGTGAAAGCCTGTGGTTACAGCTTTCTAGGGTGCCTATCAGCAGCTGTTTCATTACCCTAGCATTCTACCAGGACAGTTGCCACAAACTCTGCAGAGGCCAATTTTCTTCCAGGAAACCAGGCTGCAGGAATCAACCAAACTAACCCTTGCTTCTCACCTCTCCTGTCCTTTTAGATGATGGACTCTCTGAAGGCAGCGGTGTTAGTGTCTGATTCATCCTCAGGTTCCCCAAGTACCTAACACATTTGGCTGGTTGTATAAGTAGTTAAGGAATGAATAAGAGCAAACCCAAAAAATAGACTGATGAAACTTCTCTCTCCTCTCAACCATTCTTTTTTTTGAGCCGGAGTTTCGCTCTTGTTACCCAGGCTGGAGCGCAGTGGTACAATCTTGGCTCACTGCAACCTCTGCCTCCCAGGTTCAAGTGATTCTCCTGCCTCAGCCTCCCAAGTAGCTGGGATTACAGGCATGTGCACCACACCTGGCTAATTTTGTATTTTTGGTAGAGACGGGGTTTCCCCATGTTGGTCAGGCTAGTCTCGAACTCCTGACCTCAGGTGATCCGCCTTCCTTGGCCTCCCAAAGTGCTGGGATTATAGGCATAAACCACCACGCCCAGCCCTCTCAACCATTCTTAACCATTTTGGGATTCTGTCCCTCTTTGGGGATCTGATGAATGCTTTGAACTATCTCCAGAAAAGTGCAGGTAAATGCACACACACACACACACACACACACACAATCTTGCACACAATCTCAGAGGTAGGTCTATCAATTAACAGATTCTGGTTAAGAGCCCCTGCCTTAGAGCTCTGGTAGGTTCTCAGCAGCGTCTCATTCTGTGCCAATACCACACACATTTGCACACCCCTGCTCACCAGCCCTGACTCTGTGCATACTCCAATCTTTCCATGGTACAGGTGTTATCTGTGGAGCCTGGTTAGATTTATCTAAAGTTTGTTGAAAATGATTGCTTTTCACTTTTGCTTCCAGAGGGGATACATTGGCTAGCCATAACCCTGAGACCTAGTGGCTTTCTGGACAGTGCAGGTTTTACTTGATGTTCCAAGAATGACCTTTAAGTGGACAGTCCCTACTTAATCCACCTAAGGGGAAAGGGCCTCCTTCCTTTCCTCACTCATCTTCATCCCTGCAGGAAGTCTGCAGGTAAAGCTTCTGGAAACCCATTGGTTAAGACTAAACCTGCAGCCTCAGACTTTCTGGCCTTCCCCTCCACCATTGTCATCTTTCTTGCTGTCATCCTGCCCTGTGGCCTACATGCTGGTTGGCTTTTCTTCATTAGGTCCCCTTTCATGATTTCCTGAGTCAGTCCCTTCTGCTTCTATTGGTTTGACATTCAGAGCCGTTTCCTATTTTGCAATATTTGGGGCTCTCATGGAGTGGAACATGTCCACCAGTTCTCCTTCCTGCCGTTCCCATTCAGCGGTGTCCTCTATTCTGTAGATTCTGGCTGTGACTCAGTCACTGACACTGAGCCTGAGGACGAGAAGGTTGTTTCCTACTCGAAGCAGCAGAGCCTGACGACGGTGACTTCGCCTGGGAACCTGATGGTGGTGCAGCCGGACCGCATTCGCTGTGGGGTAGGCACTGCTGGGGGCCTGGTAGCTGGATGTCAGCACTTGGGCTTTTCAAATGCATGCATTTGTTGCAGTAAAGAGAGTGGGTTCTCGTATTGCACCTCAGTATAATTGCAGCCTTCCTTTGGGATTTCTTTTGAGTACCCTGTTACCCCGGCCTGGAGACACCCAGCTCCCCTGAGTAAGAGAGAGACTAGCCCAGGGAGATGTGTGTCATCAGTCTAAGACTTCTGTTCTATGGATCAGTAATAACATAGAGCACCTAGGAGACCAGCAGACAGGAGCATTCCAGACACTAACGCTAACCCTAGAGTTAGAGGCCTGTGTCTCTTCCTGGTAGCCTAGTGCTGGGAGGAAGGAAATGCATCTTGGGCATCTGACAGCTTGCTTCTCCATCGCTGGCCACTGCCGTGGCCCAAGGAAGTGCCTTGAAGCTTGATGGCTCTAACCAACTGGCCAATATTGCTTTTTAAAGGGATCAGATCCATGCCATACATCATATGACTAGCATTTTCAGGGGTGGGGCATACATTACAGATGACTTGAGTGTGAGGGCCCAACTGATGAGCCACTGCCATTTGAATCCTACCTTAGTACTGATGGTTTTTCATTATTTTTCCTTTCCTAATTAAAAACGTGGCATTTATGATTGTTCAGAGCAGCAGAATGCTTCCTTTATGGATACAAGCTCTTTGCTAAGATGGCTTTGTGGGCTCCTTGAGGCGAGAGGGCGTGGGAGCCTTGGCAGTGGGCAGCACTGGCTTCCTCACCCATGTGGGTGGTTTTGTGTAGGCTGAGGCCGTGAGGCATTGGGCAAGCACTTCCTACGTGGGGTTGCCAACTGTTTCTTTGGGCCAGATTTAACTGATAGACATTGTATTAGTCTGTTTTCATGCTGCTGATAAAGACATACCTGAGACTGGGAAATTTACAAAAGAAAGAGATTTAATTGGACTTACTGTTCTACATGGCTAAGGAGGCCTCACAATCATAGCAGAAGTCAAGGAGGAGCAAAGGCATGTCTTACATGGATGGCAGCAGGCAAAGAGAGAGATAACTTGTGCAGGGGAACTCCTCTTTTTAAAACCATCAGAGCTCATGAAACTCATTCACTATCATGAGAACAGCACAGGAAAGACCCGCCCCCCATAATTCAATCACCTCCCACCAGATTCCTCTCACTGGGAATTGTGGGAGTTACAATTCAAGATGAGATTTGGGTGGGGACACAGCTAAACTATATCAGACATGTTTGGTTTAGACTGCATGTGTTTATTTATTTATTTTTTCAGACAGAGTCTCTCTCTGTCATCCAGGCTGGAGTGTAGTGGTGAGATCTCAGCTCACTGCAACCTCTGCCTCTCAGATTCAAGCAATTCTTGTGCCTCAGCCTCCCAAGTAGCTGGGATTACAGGCACACACCACCATGCCCAGCTAAATTTTTTTGTATTTTTAGTAGAGACGAGGTTTCACCATGTTGGCCAGGTTGGCCTCAAACTCCTGGCCTCAAGTGATCCGTTCACCTGAGCCCCGCAAAATGCTGGGATTACAGACATGTGTCACCATGCCTGGTCTAGACTGCATAGTATTTTAAAAGTTAGGCATTGGCTGGGCACAATGGCTCATATCTGTAATCCCAAGACTTTGGGAGGCCGAGGCGGGTGGATCCCTTGAACTCAGGAGTTCAAGACCAGCCTGGGCAACATGGTGAGACTCCCATCTTTATTTTTATATTTTATTTTAAAAAGTTAGGCATAAAAATCTGTGTTTCCAGCTTCATTTGAATCAGAATCTGGTCATATTAGGCCTGAGATGACTGGCGGGGGCTGAGCAACCCTGTACATGGGCCATGCATCCCCCAGTTGGCGGGTCCCCACAGTCCCTGTTCTTTATACTCAGCCTATCTCACTCCTTTGCCTTACTGGCCATGCCTTTGTGGACATTTCCATTTTAAATCTTCCCATGCCACTTCCTGCTTTCCCCATGCCCCTCTGGTCAGGCTGTTGGGTGCCCATGGGTAAAGGGGGTTGGAACCAAAGCATGATCTCCTTCACTCTCCTTTGTGATTTTTCCAGGCTCTCTTGCCTTCTCCTGTCTTGTCTGCCTGTTATCCCAGGATTCTTGTTGCCGATTTCAGGCTTCTGGATCCTGGGGGGAGGGGAAGGGGCAGGCCGGGGTTGGGTCCTGACTATCAGTAGGGGAGACACACATTCTCATTGGCTCCTCATGCTCCCTGGCAGAAGGCATAGGTGAGACAAGGCTGGGCCTGCAGCAGGAGGGATGACCACCACAGCACATGTGTGTGCAGCCTCAGCAGCCCCGGGAGCCGGGATCACCCCCCACATCACCTGTCATAAAGTCCAAGCTTGCCATACCCTCTCATGGCCCTTGTCATGAAGGGCTAATCTGAGGACTTTATAGCAGAGTCTTAGGAGGAATATCTGGGGATTTGCTATGGTCAGGAATCTCTCCTTTCCCCGTGTTTTTTGGAGAGCCTGACCTCACCAGTTCAGACTGAGAGGCTCATTTCCCCACGTAACCAGCACAGCAGAGTCACTCCATTTGGCAGGCTTAGTGTGAGATCTTAAAGCAAGCTAAAAGAGCTATTCGAGGTGCTTGATGGTTTGGGAAAATTAATCCCCTGAACAGTTCTTTTTGCCCAGTGGTAAAATCCAGGACTGCATGAAGAGCAGAGCCCAGGAGGGCTTCTCTTAGGCTGCAAGGTGCACGGGTGTCACCTGGGCATCTTGTTATGATGCAGACTCTGGCTCAGTGGGGCCAGGAGGGGCCTGAGATTCTGCATTTCTAACAAGCTTCCGGGGGATGCTGACGCTGCTGCTCCCTTGGCTCCACCTTGAGTAGCAAGACTGGTCTAGAGCAGGGCTTCTCAAGCTATCGGTGGCAAAGGACTTCTAAAAAGATGTCCAATTCTGAAATGGACCAATGATTTCATTAAAAACAATGCAACAGAAATGCTATGCAAAATGAAATAAAAAGACATATAAATGGCCAGGCACAGTGGTTCACGCCTGTAATCCCAGAACTTTGGGAGGCCAAGGCAGACAGATCACCTGAGGTCAAGAGTTCGAGACCAGCCTGGCCAATATGGTGAAACCCTGTTTCTACTAAACATAGAAAAATTTGCCGGGTGTGGTGGCAGGTGTCTGTAGTCTCAGCTACTAGGGAGGCTGAGGCATGAGAATTGCTTGAACCTGGGAAGGTGGAGGTTGCAGTGAGCTGAGGTCGTACCACTGCACTGCAGCCTGGGTGACAGAGTGAAGCTGTGTCTCAAAAAAAAAAAAAAGTGTATAAGGTATCAGCCTTAAGGTTTTTTTGTTTGTTTGTTTTGTTTTGTTTTGTGTGTGTGTGTGTTTTTTTTTTGTTTTTGTTTTTTTTTGAGACAGCCTTGCCTCTGTTGCCCAGGCTGGAGTGCAGTGGCGTGATCTTGGCTCACTGCAACCTCTGCGTCCTGGGTTCAAGTGATTCTCCTGCCATAGCCTCTTGAGTAACTGGAACTACAGGCACCCACCACCACTCCTGGCTAATTTTTGTATTTTTAGTAGAGGTGGGGTTTCACCATGTTGGCCAGGCTGGTCTCAAACTACTTACCTTGTGATCTGCCCGCTTTGGCCTCCCAAAGTGTTGAGATTACAGGCATGAGCCACCGCACCCAGCTAAGTTTTATTATCATTATTATTATTATTATTTTTTTTTTTTGAGATAGAGTCTCACTCTGACACCCAGGCTGGAGTGCCATGGTGCAATCTCGGCTCACTGCAACCTCTGCTTCCCGGGTTCAAGCGATTCTCCTACCTCAGCCTCCCGACTAGCTGGGACTACAGGCGCACGCCACCACACCCAGCTAATTTTTGTATTTTTAGTAGAGACGGGGTTTCACTATGTTGGTCAGGCTGGTCTCAAACTCCTGACCTCGTGATCCACCCGCCTCAGCCTCCCAAAGTGCTGGGATTACAGGCGTGAGCCACCGCGCCCGGCTCATTATTATTATTATTGTTATTATTATTATCAGCTTCAACAGACATAAAATGACTCCATCCAATTGCTATAAATATTTACTCTTGGTTTTTGTGACTTGTCTCGTTGGGACTGGTAGCAAACAGTTCACTGCCTAGCACTGGACCACTGAGTCCACCGTGCCCCAAGGACTCTCACTAGGTAGAGCTAGGGCAAGAGAGCTGGGGAGATCCTCAGGCCCAACACCCTATGGGAATCTGAGAGGGAGAGGGGACAATGACTGGCCTCCCGTTTCAGGCAGAAACCACTGTCTATGTTATTGTGAGATGTAAGTTGGATGACAGGGTGGCGACGGAAGCAGAGTTTTCTCCTGAGGATTCTCCCTCTGTAAGGATGGAAGCCAAGCTGGAGAATGAGTACACCGTTTCCGTGAAGGCTCCCAGTAAGTAGTCCCCTGTGAATGTGATGACATAGGGCTTCGTTGCTTATTTGCTATGCTGTCACCAATGCCAGGTATTATCATCTTAAATATGTTTCCTACTTTGATTTTTTTTTTTTTTTTTTTTTTTTTGAGACAGAGTCTTGCTCTGTCTCCCGGGCTGGAGTGCAGTGGCATGATCTCAGCTTACTGCAAGCCCCACCTCCCAGGTTCACGCCATTCTCCTGCCTCAGCCTCCCAAGTAGCTGGGACTACGGGTGCCCGCCACCACACCTGACTAATTTCTTGTATTTTTAGTAGAGACAGGGTTTCACCATGTTAGCCAGGATGGTCTCAATCTCCTGACCTCATGATCCACCCGCCTCGGCCTCCCAAAGTGCTGGATTACAGGCGTGAGCCACGGTGCCCGGCTACTTTGATATTTTTTAAAGAGTAGTCCATTGTTTTCATATGCATTTCTTTGATTGCTAGTGTGGGTGAATATTTTTCCATGGTCTCTATTGTCGCATTTCCTCTTTTGTGAATCTCTGTGGTTGGTGTTATTTTTAATTTTCTCTTGCCCCCTCAAAACCCCTTCCTGTGGTGCAGCATCCCGCCCCAGGGAGAGTGCGTAGTCATGACAGCAGCTCATGACTTGCAGTGAGCCAGTTCAGCTGCCCCAATGTGGCAGAAACAGTTTCACCTCCTATGATTTTTCCCTCCTTCTGTGACCACTGGCCTTTGTGTAAAGTGCCTTAAACCCGAATTTTCTTCCTGTTCATTGAGGCACTGGGCCTACAGTAGTGAGTAAAAAGATGAAAATTTTTTGAAAATTAAGTTGCAAACCCAATGAGGATAAATTGCTGTGGCCCAGAGCCCTGCCATGTGCTGGTTTGCTCACCTGCTACCTCCACCCTTTCCCTCACTGCCGCCCTAGCTCACCTCCAAGATCTTTCTTCCAGCCCCTAATTAGTGTCCTCACCACTCAGATGGAGTGTGTATATCCACAGCCACTTTTCCCTGGATGCTTGTTTTTCCTGGGAATTTTGATAGTGTCTTTTCTTCTGTTCAGACCTTTCATCTGGGAACGTTTCTCTGAAGATATATTCTGGGGACTTAGTGGTGTGTGAAACCGCTATCAGCTATTATACTGACATGGAAGAAATTGGGAATTTATTGTCCAATGCCGCGAATCCTGTGGAATTCATGTGTCAGGTAAGGATATTACAAGGAAACCTGAGCTTTCTGGGCATGTAATTTCTGCTCATGGCTTATCAGTCTCGAATCTGTGGGATGGAAGAGAGCTGGATTTCAGATCTGACCATCTTCACTTTTGTTTCAGGCCTTTAAAATTGTGCCCTACAACACAGAGACCCTTGATAAACTGCTGACCGAATCCCTGAAGAACAATATCCCTGCAAGCGGACTGCACCTCTTTGGAATCAACCAGCTGGAAGAAGAAGATATGATGACAAGTAAGTTGACAGTCAAACCTCAGGAAACCAACGTGGGCTGATTCCAGCCTGCTGGTTTCAGCATCCCATCAACATACGCGTTTACCTTCTGCTGTAACTCTTCTGGGTCCCTTCTCTATAACCTATCCTGTGATAAGGACTCATTCTTGACTGGGTAGCCTCATTCTTCTAAATTGCAAATCTGAATACTTTACCCGCTTCTCAAAACACATGTGGTGGCTTATGGAGGAGTAGGAAATGAGTGATTTTAAATTGGTTTGGCGTAAGCCAATGGAGCTTGTTATGATTATTCCTCATAGGGATAGCATGAGGAACAGGTAAGCTAAGTACTGTCGGGGGAGGTTCCCACTTGCCTTCTAGATAAAATCCGAACTGCTTAACCTGTAAACAAGCCCTCATCTCTCTCCGTACTCCCTCTTGTCTTTTTTATGCTTCGATTTGCAGGAGGTATGAGCTTTTTTCACCTGTCTCTTGCCACTTAGACTCATGGAAAGACAGTCCTTCCTTCCTGCCTTGGTTGCTATTTACCTGGCTAACTTCTCTCACTTCCCTGTAGCAGCTTAGGTAGCACTTCCCCAGAAGACCTTCTCCAAACCTCCAGTAGGTTCCATTCACCTGCTTTGGCACCCCTCAACCAGCAGCACGTTGGGTGCCATTGACCTAGCACTCCTCAACTGTGTCTCTCTTCTTTGCTAGGCTGTCCGCTCAGTGAGGGCTGGAACTGCTCCTGGGTGGCTGGCTCTTTGTAGGCTCTAAACAAATAGTTGTTTAATGAGGGAGGAGCAGCCTCTTGTGCACATGTGACATGCTGAGAGCTGGGAGAGTCACACCCCTTGCACAGGGATGATGCTTGGTGTTCTGGACAGGATGCCTATTGTAGTGCTTCTGTGGACACCACTGTTCCTTCATGCCATGGTTGTACTACACAAATGGGATCCAAGTCTCTGGTTACCTTCTGCCTACGTTCCATCCTTCTATAGTCTAAGAGAACCATAAGGATGAGTTTACATGACTTTCAAGGCCTTCTCCTGGGGTATTCTCTTTCGTATTGCCTCTCCCCATTTTCCTACTATGGAATGTTCTTGCAGCACTTTTGTAGATGTGACTATTCTCTATTAAGCTTGGGGCTTAGGAGAAAGTATTTCATAGCCTGACAATTTGAGATCCTGGGAATATTTTCAGACCCTTCATTCCAAGATCATATTTGGAATAGAAGGCTGGGTTTGTCATGTTAAAAAATGTACATTTGTATATAAATATATGTCTATAAAGTTGTTGGGCTTAAAAATAAACATTTATGAAAAAAGAGATTTGTCCCCAGCTCCACAAACACAAACATGTCCATTTCCTTGGTTGAGTTTAACTTGCTGTATTCAGATGTCAGTAGGTGGAGGAGTCCGTGGGGACCCAGCACCTCTCTGGAGTACTTTGCTTTCCACCAATTAGAGAGTGAACTGACGTCGTGACGGGGCTTGTGTGCATTAAGACCAACGTTCAAAATCTCTCCTAAATAAGAACCCTGCTGAATACTATCTTACTTATCCTCCCAGGTCCTTTTGAGATAGTCTGGAAGTGTTTTCTGGTTGAGAACTAAAGGCTGCGGAAAGTCTAAGGAACACACCCAGGATTACTTGGTGTACTTATCATGAAATTAGGAATAAGGGCTAAGAGGATGAACTGCTTTCCTTTAATCAGCACAAAACAATAGCTTTAAGAAATACATGCTCTGAACTTTGCAGAGAAGTTCAAAACATGATTCCTGTTGTACTTGGTGGCTGCTAGTTAAGCCTTTAAACAAACCTGGCACATTTTGAATTGGTACTTTTTCTCAGGATTCTCCAGTCCTGTTAGAGAAGATGGTAGGGTATTCATTATTAGATTTGCTAATTAATTAAAATGTTATGGCTGGGCATGGTGGCTCATGCCTGTAATCCCAGCACTTTGGGAGGCCGAGGTGGGTGGATCACTTTAGGTCAGGAGTATGAGACCAGCCTGGACAACATGGTGAAACCCCATCTCTACTCAAAATATAAAAATTAGCTGGGTGTGATGTACGCCTGTAATCCCAGCTATTTGAGAGGCTGAGGTGAGAGAATCACTCGAACCTGGGAGGCAGAGGTTGCAGTGAGCCAAGATCACGCCACTGCACTCCAGCCTGGGTGACAGAGTGAGACTCTATCTCAAAAAAAAAAAAAAGATTATTTCCTCTGCATCTGAGGACATGATCTTCAGTGGTGTCCTGAAGGAAGCTGTTAGATGTTAGGTCAGTCAATCAATAAGTAACGGCTGAGTGCCTTTTGTTGCCATGCTAGTCTTGGCAGCTTCATCTCCATGAACAAGGGCACCTTGTGCCTTTATTTTTATCTGTCTATTAAGTTTTCCTTGATAATTTTCAGATCAGAGGGATGAAGAGCTGCCCACCCTGTTGCATTTTGCTGCGAAGTATGGACTGAAGAACCTCACTGCCTTGTTGCTCACCTGCCCAGGAGCCCTGCAGGCGTACAGTGTGGCCAACAAGCATGGCCACTACCCCAACACCATCGCTGAGAAACACGGCTTCAGGGACCTGCGGCAGTTCATCGACGAGTATGTGGTAAGATCAAGGCAGGAGGGGCACAGGATTGGAAATGCACTCTGTGGTAGTATGGCTGCCCTTTCACCCAAAATACGAACAGATTTTATCTCTAGCACGTCCTCATGTGCCTCTTCTGGCCGTGGGCAGTATGTGTAGGCTTAAGAAATGAGGTCTGGAGTCACATGGACCTGGGTCCAAATTCCTGTCCCAACACTTGTTAGCCTTGTGATGCTGGGTAAGTCACGTATCCTCTCTCAGTTTCCTGATATGCAGAAGGAAGATAATCATAGTTCGAGTCATAGAGTTCTTTTGAAGGTAAAAGAGAATCATTTCTATTAAGCACTGAGGTTCACCCTCAAAGAATTTACAGAAACCTTTATAGAGTGAATCTGCTGAAGGTAGAGGCTGATCATCTCCCCCCACCTCCTCACCTGCCTCCAGGGCACCATGGTGGGATGCTCCCAGCTGCCTCACCCACTTTCAGGCCCCGGTGAACTGTATTAGGCTTGGTTTCTTCTTCAGCAGAAACCACAATAAAGCTGTGCACCTGGAAAGGCATCAGGGCAGCAACTCTAAGGCGCACCTCCTGCTGACAGCCTCACTCTTTCTAACCCCCTGCCTGGGTCCCATGTTAAGACAGGCAGGTATGCCCAGTTTATCTGATCATCTGCTTTGGGGCCCTCAGCTCCTCCTCAAACATTGACTTCTGGGTCCTTTGAGGGTGATCGCACCCCATGTCTACATCTTATTCCATGCCCCGATATTGCCTCTGATGCCTAGGAAGCAGCTGCTCTTCCTGATCCCAGCCCCTTGTGGTTTTCCTCCTTCTTCACAGACTCCCAGAGGATACCTGAGAATAGCTCAGCCTCTCGTATGGGGCTGTGACCTCACAGGGAGCAATAAACACAGCCCAGTCTTGCTCTCTACCTCCAGACAAGACAGAGCCTGATATCTCCCCAGAAACTTAACTCTCTGCTCTGTGTTGGAAAATCTACGAGACAGTGATTCACGGAGGCACAGAGGGGACTTCCCAGTGTTTACAGGTGTATAAGTGTTTTGAATAAAATGGTGTGAGTCCTTTTTTTGGGCATCACTGACACAAATAAGGCTAAACGATACTCTCAGTCTGGGTGTATTTACTCAGTTTTTTTCTTAAAGTCACAAATGTACCAAATGTAGCATTTCATTTCCATGCCAATAGTTTTTATTAATAACCTACTGTGTTCATAGTAGTAACTAGTATTTATTGAATGTATTTGATTTGAAAATGTATTATCTCATTTAATCCCCACCACAATCCTTTGAAGTTGACAGTATTGCAAGCCTTACTTTGCAAAAGAGGAAAACGGCTTAGAAAGGCAAAGTCATCGTGCTTAGGGCCACAAACTATTCAGGGCAGAGACAGGATTTGCACCTAGTTTGATAGTTTGATACTGAAGCCAGTGCTTGTTATCCTGTTGTATTTAACTGGGATGTTTAAAGATGCACTTTCATTTTGTGCTGAAGTTAATCTAGGTCATAGCATCTTTGCTTTCTCCCTATGGTCACCTTCAACCAATGCAGCTTCAGCATTGTGACCAAAAGACTGTCCCTTTGTGTTGCTTATAGCCTCTTAGAACTGTCCCATTTCCTTTTTTCACCACATCAAAACCAAAGGTGAGATCTTGAATCTCCAACATTTCACAGCTGTCATCTGGTTTATTGGGTCTCGTGAGGAAACTAACGAAGTGTCAATAAAAGATTAGCTATCTTACGGTAGTGGTGGTGAAAATGAGGATTTTTGTGGGTTGATGCTGAAATAAGGATTGTGAAACACCAAAGTTTCTTACCAGGAAAAGTTGTGCAGAGGTTTCAGGGAAGTCACCTCTCTGGCTTCACAATCACATGGAGGCAGGATGGCAGTGGGAGGCAGGGGAGAACCTTTCTGATGTCAGGACACTTTATCCAAGATCATCTCTCCTTTTGGGCACATAGGACATAAGATCGAGGCTGGAACCCCTGGAAACTGTCAGGATTCCTGACAGTTTGGAGGAGCCTGCGGAAGGAACAGGGGCTAGTGTGCCAAGCTGTAGAGTGACCTCTGACTGCACGCAGGGCGAGAACACCTTAGTTGCATTCCTGTTCAGCTCATTTGAATTTCTGCATGGCTAGTCAGTAAAGATCACACCTTCTTGTGTCATTTTTTTCCCTTTGGAGGAACCACTAGGGTGTATAAGAAAGATCAGAAATCAGGATTGCAAGCCCTTGAGTAAGATACTAGATTTTTGTGAGCTTTGTTTTTCTCGTCTGTAAACTAGAGAATATTATACCTCTCTCAAGCAGTAGTGGAATGGATTACAGGAGATAGGGTGTAGGCAAATACCTAGCATTGTACCTGACATTTAAAAGGTGCTCACGGGAAAGTATTTTTTTTTTTTTTTTTTTTTTAGACAGAGTCTTGCTCTGTTGCCCAGGCTGGAGTGCACTGGTGCGATCTTGGCTCACTGCAACCTCCACCTCCTGGATTCAAGCAATTCTCATGCCTCGGCCTCCCGAGTAGCTGGGATTCCAAGCGTGCTCCACCATGCCCGGCTAATTTTTGTATTTTTAGTAGAGATGAGATTTTGCCATTTTGGCCAGGCTGCTCTCGAACTCCTGACCTCAGGTGATCCACTCGCCTTGGCCTCCTGAAGTCCTGGGATTACAGGTGTGAGCCACCACACCAGGCCATGGGAAAGTAATTTTTAATTTGTATCCTCTGGTCAGTGGACATTTAACGGGTATTTCCTGAGTGCCTAACTCTGTGCTTAGTGTTGTAGGAAGATACGAAGATTAAAACAAAAACATGAAAGAAACTGAAAAAGGTGGGAAGCCTGGCCTCAAGGAGCATTCAGTCAGGTGGGAAAATACAAATACACACAACCAATTGTAATCCTGACTCATGGGAGCCTTTACTTTGCTGGCCACAAGTGCCTTCGGGGGCCCAGTTCCACCCGGAAAGTCAGGCTGCCTCAGGGCGCCGTGGGCCTCATCTTCTCTTTCAGGAAACGGTGGACATGCTCAAGAGTCACATTAAAGAGGAACTGATGCAAGGAGAGGAGGCTGACTCTGTGTACGAGTCCATGGCCCACCTTTCCACAGACCTGCTCATGAAATGCTCGCTCAACCCCGGCTGTGACGAGGATCTCTATGAGTCCATGGCTGCCTTTGTCCCAGCTGCCACTGAAGACCTCTGTAAGTAGCACGACCCAGTTCTGCTTCCACCTTTCTGCTGAGAAACAGCTTTTTTCATTCCGGTTGAAGACGGCGCGGGGCAGTCCCTACGTACCCTCACTTCACCCCAGAGAGATGAAGGTCCTGTTTTACACAAAGCTAGGGCTGGAATCATGTGCTGTGCCAAGCAGAATTCTTCTCCAAACTTCCTCTGTTATGACTGCTGGGAGAGTTTAAGCAAATATCTGGAAGTCAGAATTGATGAAGTCATTGCCTCGTGATCTGAGAGGCCAAATCAGTGGCTCTCAGCTCTCAGTCTCCATGGGTCCTTTTTATAACAAACATTTTCCTACTCTGACATGAAGTTTATATATTATATAACCTACCTACATATAAAATTCTCAGAAATCAAATATACTGCCCTAATTGAAATAGGAAAGAGAAATTAAAGAAGAGGATGTACTCAAACATGCCTGCACCAGAAGTCATGACAAAATAGTCAGATGCAGACACACTCAGAATCACTGTCAACGGCTTCAAACATTGACTGACACATTTGCAGTCTTGGTGGCTCAAATGATGGGAACAATGTTGGCATTGGCACCTGGATTTTCCTAGATGGTGAACAACTCTTTATGATTTCCTTTCCATTTTCATAGAAATTGAATTTCTAAAAAATTAAGTGTTTGCAAAAATAAGATGTGCTTATATGTGAAACAGTTTAGGTTCTAGGCTCAGAAAATAATAAGCAGATTTTTTGGGGGGCAAGGGGTAATTTGATTTTATTGCATTAATGTATAGTAAACTTATTTTCAAAATATCATTCTTCAGGATCATGATTTTTCTTATAAACTGTCTAACAAACTTTGCCCACTTTTTATTATCTTGTTTTTTCCAATGCAAAAGTAATGCATTTTGACAAAAGTGAATGAGCAGTGAAAGTTCCCCTCCAACACCTAAACTCAAAACAAAATAGGAATGTATAACTGAGTTGAGAGAAGTTATGCGACTTGTGACTCCCAGCCAATATGGCATTGGTAATAATTAGTAATAAAATGATAGGTATATTTTTCTGTATTTTTGCTTGTATCTGCTGACATTAAATTTAAAAATACAGACATACATGTACATATACACAGATATGTAGAAATATACACATAGGTATAAATATGTATCATACGTACTTTTTAAAACTTATATGTATGTCTAGGGGAATATTTGAAAGTCACGAGGGACATGAAACATCTCTTCATTGGGCAGGGCTGTCCCACACATAGCAGGATGTCTAGGGTCCTTCCGCCTTTTCCTAAATGCCATCTCCTTGGTGACCACCCAAAATACCCTCATAGATTTTCCAAACGCCCCCAGGGGGCAGTGCCACCACCCTTCAGAACTGCTGATCTAGGTAACAGTGGATCTGATCTCCATGCACATACTGGAGTTGAAGCAGGAGACCCACACAGCAGGCCCTCTAAGAGGCTTATTCATGTGTTACCATCATTCGCTATCAAATGCTAAGCATGCAGAGGCACCACCGGAGACTTAGCCCTCCTTCCCTCTGGGTTTCATTAATAGATTCAAGAAAGAGAAGTATCCACCAAGGTATCAGCATTATGGATGGGGGAATTTCTGGAATGGGCTAGATTGAGTATTACAAGCCTTCAGCCTGAAAAGAAGACAGTAGGGCCCTGGGCCCACAGGGAGGCGGGCCTGACTTTCCCATCCATGAACTCATGGAAGAGCAGGCACCAACGGGATGCCTTGGAGAGAAGGCATAGGTTGGTCAGAGGGCCAGAGGCAGTCTCTGATGCTAGCAGGCCTTTGACACTGACCCCAGAACCTGCAAGATGTGGTCCAGCGGTTGTTAGGCGTTTGCCATTCAGATTGGGTGCTCCTTTAGGGGAAAGAGCAGTAAAAGCTCCTCTCCAGCACCTAACTGGGAGGCTTGGAAGTGCTGGTGGAAGCTCTTCCAGAATGAGCTGTGCCTTGGCATGGATGTGGGGAGAGAAAGCACCATCGCTACCATCCACACCCTTGATTTTGGACCTGAAGTCCAAAAGCTACCCCACTAGGATGCTTTTCTTACCTGCACTTTACAAATGGGGAAACAGAGGCACAGAGGGACTGAACATTCCCAAAGTGCCACAGCCAATCAGTGATAGAGCCCAGATTTGAATCCAGATTTCTCTGTCATTAGGACCATATTCTGCAGAAATTGTTATCCAACACCACGCATTTTCGTCGTGGTTCCTTTTGGAAAAACCATCTAGCCTCTATAGCCTTTCTTCCCCTATCTGCAGCTCCAGATATTGGATAACAAAGCAGCCTCTGGCGCCCCCTAGCCTTGCCCATCATCCTATCCATATACCTAATAAGCATTTCTGGAGATCATTTCAGTTACTGATCTCTTCTGGGTGTTGGAGATACAGGTGGGGAAGTGGGTAGGACCCAGTCCTTTCCATTGTGGAATAGGGACTCACTCACAAAAGAACACTTGGAGAACCACCAGTACCCACTTGAATCTGGAGACTGCATCATCCTTTCTGCCCTGTGTCTTTGCTGTGAAACTACTGGACAATTAAAGAATGCCCTACTTTATTGGCAGTTTAGTGTTGACAGAGCCTTACACTTGCTGTCCCCCTGGATGTTCGAACACATGCCATGCTCCCACCACAGCACTGGAAACCTGCAGGGAATGCCACAGGTGTCTCTCCCATTATTCCTGGTCTGCTGGGCCCCTCACAGCAGGATCGGTGAGGTTTACCAGGGCTTCCCAAGGCAGCAGTGTGCCCTGGAACTAGCCTGGTTTGTAGCCAACTGGCAACTTGTGAAGTCACCCTGGCCAGGGGGCTTCTGGATGCCATGGAGCTGGAAGGAGGCTACCAGCGGGGAGGCAGTCTGTCAAATTTGGCTGCTTTTTGCATGGGAAAAGGAAACCCACCACGTTTTTCTTTTTCTTTTCTTTTTCTTTTTCTTTTCTTTTCTTTTTTCTTTTCCTTTCCTTTCCCCTTTCCTTCCTTCCTTCCTTCCTTCCTTCCTTCCTTCCTTCCTTCCTTCCTTCCTTCCTTCTTTCGTCTTTCTTTCTGTTTTTTTTTGAGACAAGGTCTGGCTCTATTGCTCAGGCTGGAGTGCAGTCGCACAGTCTCAGCTCCCTGTAACTGCTGCCTCCCTGGCTCAAGCCATCCTCCTACCTAAGCCTCCCGAGTTACTGGGACTACAGGTGTGAACCATCATGCCCAGTTAATTTTTTGTATTTTTCATACAGATGGGATTTTGTGATGTTACCCAGGCTGGTCTTGAACTTGTGAGCTCAAGCAATCCGTCTGCTTTGGCATCCCAAAGTGCTGGGATTACAGGCGTGAGGCACTGTGCCTGGCCCACATTTCTCATTTCCCCAATTATATGAACTCTGAATTTTCTAACTCTAGACATGGTTTGGTTTGTGTTTCTGTCTCTGTGGCTGTCAAGTTTAAGCTTGAGAATGATCGCTTACCTCCTGGCTCAGAAGCAGCAGCAACTTGGACCTGGGGAGGAATAATTTATTTTACTAACAGTGGCTCTGTAGGTGACAAGGCAGCTTTAATTCATAAAGAAGTAGGATGAAGGACAAACTGCTAAATCTAAAATGCGTATTTGCAGCACCGCTCAGCAGAATAATAACTTGGAACATCTAGCAGCCCTTTAAAAGTCCATGGACTGCCTGTATCTCCGTGATCTCATCTGACCATCCCAGGGTTTAGTGAACAGGATGATCTCCATTTCACAGGAAAGAAAACTAAGGCTCCAAGATTTAGTAACTTACTTAAGTCCCATCAAGGGAGGACTGGATCAGGAATCTGTGTCTTCGAATTCCCCGGAGGCAAATCTGTCTGCTGTCCCACTGGAATATAGGCCTCTCCTGGCCTGCCCTTCCAGGGTCTGCATTTGTCAGCCCAGAGATGGACGCTTATACAGGAGCTATTTCTAAATGTCTAGATTGCCACGTTTATCAGTGCCCCACCATTGATTGTGGTAGCCCTAGAGGCTGAAAATAACCATATTAAGGAAATTAGGCTGTGTTCATTCACTCACTTGCTCACTCATTGATTCGCTCACGGGACGAACAGGCTTTAGGGTGGCAGGCTTTAGGTCACTTTCAGATCACTGCTTTGGAGATCACCTAACTGTTGTTGGGACAAATCTTTCTGTCTTGAGTTTGGGAAAGGGGTGGTAATGAGGTTGCTTCTCCAAGGAGAATCCAAGGCAACCACCTGAGTTGGAAGGTTATAGGGGAAGCTCCCAGTGTTAATTGAAATGGGGCTGGAGAGAGGTGTTGGGTTCTGACCCTGAGATTGTACAATTCTGCTCCAATCTCTCCTTCCCCTGAACTTGCTTGCATGGGTGTATACATGCACACACACACACACACACACACACACACACACACACGCACACACACAAACACACGTCACACTCACAAGTCTTTAGTTTAGATATGCTGCCACCAGGTGGTAACTATGTGTCTTGTTATCAAACCTTCAACTTTGCTCCCAATTCTCTTAAGAATTTTTTGATCAACGCCCCACAGATCAGCCGGGCATGGTGGCTCATGCCTGTAATCCCAGCATTTAGGGAGGCTGAGGCGGGAGGATTGCTTGAACCCAGGAGTTCGAGACCAACCTGGGCAGCATGGCAAGACCTCGTTTCTACAAAAATTTTTTTTAAATTAGCTGGGCGTGGTGGCACATGCCTGTGGTCCCAGCTACTCAGGAGGCTCTAGTGAGAGAATCGCTTGAGCCTGGGCATTCAAGGCTGCAGTGAGCCATGACTGCGCCACTGCATTCCAGCCTGGTAACAAAATGGGACCCTGTCTCAAAAATTTTAAAAAAAGACCCCACATATTTAAAGCATCAACCTTCACACCTTATTATGTAAGAGATAAAATGTCTTTATTAAGGACAAGCTTATGCAAACATTAAATAAAACTCAAGGCAAACGTCTGTGGGTGTTTTCACTATCTCCTCATCTTTTTCCCAGTTCTTTGTCTCCTGCCCTTACCTTGGAGAATGATATGGTAGTCCTGGTGGTCCCTGGACCTAGGTAATTAATTTTGTGTTGAAAGCTTGCCCAGTGACTGGTCACCTTTCTGAGGCTCTGGGTAGAATGGCCTTGGGAGGCAGTTCTAGGAGGCCCTTGTCCAGTCTGTTTCCAGGGTAAACTGCTTTGTGGATTGTAGCTTTGCTTCAATACCTGAGAGCCTCATTTTTCTTCCATAAAGCCAAAGGAGCGAAAGGAGAATGGCATTATCATCTTGCCATTAGAAACTGCAGACTCACTAATCAATCCCAGAGGACTGTTCTGCTTCATGTTACCCCTGCATTGAACTTTTCTTCTGAACCCCTGATCCCTACCTCATGGTTCTGTAGCTCAAGTGTTTATGTAGTGGAGAGCTGACTTAGCTCTAGCTAACTTGCCAGCTTCCCTTAGCAACCTCCTTGGTAACTGGCATCTTTGTAACAGATCATTTCCAGCAGTGTTTTCTTTACCTGAGCTCTCTGATTACAGCCCCTCTCTGCAAGCTGGGTTCCGTCTGAGCTGGGGGCACACTTGTGGACTGTAAAGCACCTCACAGCCCAGCCCTGTAGGTCTGAAACCAACTGAAGGACGATTTGTATGCAAAATGACTACGTTACTGGTTTGCTTATGAAACATACTGTCTTTCCTATCTGCATCCTTTTCTCTCAGGAGCCTCCCTCCCTGTGATGGCTGAGGCTCTGTCATCCTCCTGCCATCCCTTTTGGGAAGATTCTGGCAAGTAGAGCCAAGAGATGCTTCAAAGCCCGTGGGCCTGGGTGCACAGCATGAGTTCTTACCTGCAAGGACAGAACCCACTGGGGATCAGGGAGACGAGCTCAATGTACCTCTTGACTTCCTGTTGCTTTTTGCTCCTCCATAAATACAAGAACTATGTTGGGGACATAGGGACTTAGTGAAAGCACACTGGATTGAATGTTTTAACATTTAAAAGATAAAATCCCCATCACCAGCAGCAACCTTGCTCCTCTCTGAACCTGCACATCTTGCAGGTCACGCTTTCCTTGGGACACTGCGCACACATCCCCTTGGGCTCTAGTTATATACGTGCTTCTCTGGTTACCCTCTCCTGGCCTTGATAGGAAGCATGTCTTACAGCTTTGTATCATCCACAGTGCCTATCCCAGTGCTGTACACAATAGGTGTTCAACGATTTCTTGAATTTGAGCTACCAGAAAATAAGATGTAATTCTCGACTTTGTGGGTGGAATAGTGTGTCAGTATTCCAGTGCAAAGACCTCACCCACCGGATAGGTGGTACTGAGACATCTGTTAGGTGTCCCCGAGTGTGGGACATCTCAGGGTGGCAGTAACTCCACTGGTCACTACAAGCTGCCTTTTCTTTCATGTTCCCATGCATTTGACTCTTCCTTCTGCCTAAATTGCCTTTCTTTTTTCTCAGCTTGGGAAATGCCCAGATTCCTTCACAAAGCCCAAATGCCTTCATATTCATGTGTTCATTTGTTTTTCCTTTATTAGTTCGTTCATTCATTCATTCAACAAATATTTATCGAACCTCTCATGTGTTTAAATCACACTGTGTCAGGTGATGATGAGTCAGTAAACAAGCTGGCATGAAACTTGCCTTTCAAAGCTTACATTCTAGTGAGAGAGCTGGATATTAAACAAAAACACCACATAACTGAATATATAACCACAAACTGTGACAGCGCTATGGAGGAAAAAGACACTGCTTTGAGAATGCAGGTGGGACTGTATTCAGGTGGGCTATCGCATGTGACTCACTGCACAGCACCACAAATGCATCCCATAGACTCACTCCTGCGTGGCAGAGGGTCTTTGTGCTTGCCAGGGGTACTGTATTGAGGCATTTGTCTGCATAAGAAAACCACTGAACTTGTTTGCAGCTTCTCCTATTTATCCTCAGCCCCTTCTTCATTGCCAATGCCAGCCATCACTCATTAGCCCTCTAATTTTACACTGCTATTCTCGTGTGTGTGTGTGTGTGTGTGTGTGTGTGTGTGTGTGTCTTAGTCAGTTTTCTGTTGCTATAACAGAACACCATGGACTGGGTAATTTGTAAAGAAAATAAGTTTATTTAGCTCACAATTCTGGAGGCTGGGAAGTCCAAGAGCATGGTGCTGGTATCTTGTGCATCATAACATTGTGGAAAGTATTCACATGGCAAAAGGGCAAGAGCAGGAGAGCCAGAGAGGTCTTGTTTTTACAACAAAGCTACTCCTGTGATAACAAACCCACTCTCACGATAGCAACATTAATTCATTCATGAGGATGGAGAGATTAAGTTTCCAACACATGAAATTTTGGGGCACACATTCAAATCATGGCACTCTGCTCCTAGCCTCCAAAATTCGTGTCCTTCTCACATGCAAAATACATTCATTCCATTCCAGTTGCCCCAAAAGTCTTAACTCGTTCTAGCATCAACTCAGAATTCCAAAGTACGTAGCCCAAAGACCTCAGAACCAGGGAGGTGGTTGTGTAACTCTCAGTCTGAGCTCGAAAGCCTGAGAACCCAAGGGGAGAGCAGCTAGTGTATGTCGTGTAGTCCAAAGGGTGGAGAACCTGGAGTTCGATGTCCAACCAGGAGTAGAACAGTGTATGGGAGTGTATGCCAGCCCCTGGGGAGAGACCAGTTCACCTTTTGTCTGTTTTTGCTCTATTAGGGCCCTCAACTGATTAGATGATGCCTGCCTTCCTTGAGGGTGGATCTTTTCTACTCTCATGCTCCTTTTCTGGAAACACCCTCACTCTAGGTATTTCCTAATACAGTCAATTTGGCCCCTAAAATTGACCATCACAGGCCAGGCATGGTGGCTCATGCCTGTAATCTCAGGGAGGCCAAAGTGGGCAATCGCTTGAGTATAGTAGTTCAAGATCAGCCTGGGCAATATGTTGAAAACCCACTTCCAAAAAAAATTTTTTTTAATTAGCCAGGCATGGTGGTGCGTGCCTGTAGTTAGGAGGCTCAGGTGGGAGGATTGCCTGGGAAATCGAGGCTGCAGTGGGCCGTGATTGCACCACTGCACTCCAGCCTGGGTGACAGAGTGGGACCCTGTCTCAAAAAATAAAATAAATTAACTATCACAGAGTATATGTGTGTGTGTGTGTGTGAGTGATTGTATATCTCTCCCACATCTTCCTGTCCCTCTTTCTTCCATCCCATTACTTCTTTAGGGTACAGAAAAGCTGGACTTTCTTATTGACATGGTCAATCAAACCATTCTACCTGGGGGCAAACTGATCCATTATGTTTCAAGTTCTCTTCAAATGTTTGGCTACGATGCTCCTTGCTCTAAGGCTCTCTTTTTGGCCACAAAAGATTCTTGCTGGGGAAAAAAATTCTTTTGGCCTACTTTCAGGGTTTGAAAGCCTTTCTAGAAGAATAGTCTTTCAGTAGCTGACATTTCACTGTATTATATACTCACTTGGTTTTCTATTAAATTAACAGCGTATAATCTGGATGGAGTTTCCACTGCAGCTAAGTGTTCTGTGTCCCATGAGAAGTATCATATGGGTGTCTTTGAGAATTTGCTATTGCTCTTGATTCATTCTTTAATTAAGTGCCTGCCTGGGCGTTCTCTCATCTGTTCAAGCTTCTTGCATTCCAGGAGTGGGTTCTTTCTGACTGACTCCTTAAATACAGTGCAGTGTGACTCTATAGCTGGCTTTTCCAGAAGGAGGCTGTGGCCCCAGAGTCTCCTTGTCATTGTTGTTGTTTTTCTTTGCTGAAATGAAAGAACTTTGCACTTTCTCCTCAGACTGGCAGGTTTCAGTGCATTTTGGTTTATTTTTAATTTGCAGGTCATGAAGTTTAAGCACTTAGGATCTGAAGTACAAGCCCTGAGCATCCAGGAATGCAGGGATTTGTTCTGAGTTTCCCTCCCAAAATGCTCTTTGTCTAGAAACAGACTCCCTTCACTTACAGAGTTTTCTGTGTAGTTCACTGTATGCCCGGGTTATGTGTACATGTGGGGTTGTCATATTTAGAGCCTGAGAGGGTTTTATCACTCATCAACTCCAGGTAACCAGGTACCTTTTTAAAAAAGTGTTATTACAAAGGTAATATCTGCTACTACCAGGACTTAGTGCCTAATTAGGTATGGAAAAGAGCATTTTAAAAATAATTTCACATGCCAAGGCCAGTTGGTCAGTATTTTTTTCTTTTATAATTTTTTTTATTTTTGTATTATTTTATTTATTTATTTATTTTTTCTGAGATGGAGTCTTGCTCTGTCACCCAGACTGGAGTGCAGTGGCACAATCTTGGCTCACTGCAACCTCCACCTCCTGGGTTCAAGCAGTTTTCCTGCCTATCCTCTCTTTAGCTGAGATTACAGGTGCACGCCACCATGCCTGGCTAATTTTTTTTTATTTTTATTTTTTTATTTTTAGTAGAGATGGGGTTTTACCATGTTGGCCAGGCTGGTCTCAAACTCCTGACCTTATGATCCACCCCCCTTGGCCTCCCAAAGTGCTGGGATTATAGGCGTGAGCCACCGTGCTCAGTCTAGTTTTCTTTTTCTTTTTCTTTTTTTAAGATGGAGTCTCTCTCTGTTGCCCAGGCTGGAGTGCCGTTGTGCAATCTCAGCTCACTGCAACCTCTGTCTCCTGGGTTCAAGCAATTCTCCTGCCTCAGCCTCCCAAGTGGCTGGGACCACAGGCGCCCACCACCACACCCAGCTAATTTTTGTATTTTTAGTAGAAACAGGGTTTTGCCATGTTGGCCAGGCTAGTCTTGAACTCCTGATGTCAGGTGATCCTCCTGTCTTGGCCTCCCAAAGTGCCGGGATTACAGGCATGAGCCAGCACACCTGTAATAAATACTGGCCCCAGTTGGCCAATAGTGAGTGCCTGGGTGCTGTGTTGAAAAGGACAGAAAGAATGCTATGATTAGTTAGTGATGTTTGCCACGAAAATGGAATAGGGGCATGGAGGCCCATGTATGGCATCTACTGTTCCTAGTCTACAAAGATATTTATGTTCAACTAAAGATTTTAAAAAATCATTTTCTTTATAATATAAATGGAAAAATCATTTTTGGGTAACTTCATTTAAGGCGGTGCACATCTAGAGACTCAATAATGTCTATATCAGAACAAGGCTACCCAGTTTGTGTGTAAACATGATGGACTCACTTGAGTGTGCCCTAATTTCTGTCCTCTCTTCCCTTCACTGGCCTAGTATGGGAAGGAAATTCATGGCAGGCTGACTGTGCCTGATACTTGGGTCTATCTTGGGAGGCAGAATAATGCCCCTGAATCTGTATGTATGCTAGGTTACATGGCAAAGGAGAATTAAGATTGCAGATGGAATCAAGGTTGCTAATCAGCTGACTTAAGATATGGAGAATATCCTGGATCACCTTGGTGAGCCCAACATAATCAAAAAGGTCCTTAAAAGTGGAAGAGGGCATCAGAAAACAGACCAGAGAGAGGGCATCAAGGGGAGGGCTCAGTTCAGCTAAGCTTTCTGCCCAACATTGCTGGGCTTGAAGATGGCAGAAGATGGCCTAGTGCTAAGGAATGCAGGTGGCCTCTAGAGTCTGGAAAGGACAAGGAGACAGATCCTCCTGTATAGCTTCCAGAAAGGAATGCGGCCCTGACAAAACCTTGACTTTGACCCAGTGAGACCTATTTCAGACTTCTGAGCCACAGAACTATAAGATAACAAATTTATGTTGTTTTAAATGGTAATTTGTCATAGCAGCCATAGAAAACTAATATACCAACTAAGTTGCCTCAGTATAATAATAATGGTACCCATGAAAATGTAGTGCCTGGCACTATTAGTAAGCATTTTATAAGCATTGTCTCCTTTGGCCCGAATGATCATCATATGAGGTAGGTACTGTTACTTATCCTCACTTTACAGATGGAGATATAGAAACTTAGTGGTGGCAAGTGACTTGCCCAGGGACACAGAGCTAGTAAGAGTCAGAGCCAGGGCTTGAACCCAGGTCTCCAAGATATCAAAGTCCATGCTTCTGATCATGATGCCGACCTGCACTGGTTGCTCAGTTGCCATCACCTGACTCTCTGTTAATTGCCTGGTTTCAGCTGCTGCCTTTCTCTGACTTAAGTTTGTTCCCTGCATGCAGTCTGTTCAATTGGCTCTAGCCCTTGTCAGTGCCTTTACTCCTGACTTCGGATCTTCCCCTGTGTCTGCAGACCACCCTCTGTCTCCTCCCTGCACCTTTGCCCCCATCATGTTCTTCCAGCCATGCCTCGGATCCTCTGGCTTTAGGCTGTGTCCTGAAGGTTGGCCTCTCCCTATGGTCCTGGTGGCATGGAGTGGTGCCAGCAGAGGTGAAAGAGCTGTTGGAATTCCCCCTTGGTGTTCACTGCTGGGCCACTAATAAAGAGTGTGATAGGTGTCAGGGAAGTGTAAGGCAAATGGGCATGGGAGCTCCAAGTCTGGTCTGGACCACAGTGGCAGACCCTTCACCAAGGAAGGGAAGAAGCCTGCTGGCTCTGTCAAGCCAGTACTTAGTGTCCAGAAGCCATGATAAAGAAAATGCACCTGGCTAGCCTTGTCTGTGAGTCAGATTTCCATAAATAACTCTGTTGTAAAGAATTGATGTTTGTTGTCTGAAGATTCCTCCCGTGCTGTAGGTATATTCAAATATAAATATATTGAGTAGGCATAGTTTTTACTAGGCTAAATACAATAATGAAGTATTTGAGAATATGTGTGGAAATTCAAATATTACAATGAACTCATAAGCATTCATTACTTTGAAGGCAGAAAACTTGGGTTCAAACAAATAAAGTTCCTGTTTAAAGAAGTGTAAATTGAATCCTCTTTTTTGAATTGTTCTCTGTTTAGGACATTAGCCTGGGTATAGAATTTAACAATAAAAATAATAGTAATAGTAACAATAGTAGCTAGCATTCCTTTAGCACTTCCTGTGTGCTAGATACTGTGCTAAGCAGTTGGCAAGCTCCTAATTTAATACTCATGACAAACCTGTGAGATACGTACTATTACTATCACCATTTTACAGACAAGAAGAGAGAGAAACTGAGAGGATTTTAGAAACTTGGCCCAAGATAATTGTGGGCAAAGAGAAAATATAATAGCTATCATTTCCCTTTCTGCATAAGATTTTGACCTTCAGTTGACTTCCTAGCTCTGTTACCCCGGTAACCTGATAAGAGCCAAATGTCAACTATGTTTCCAGGCAACATTGCCTACAATAAAAATGGCTCCTGATTGGTAAATTGCATCTGGAACTGGGAGGAGCTGTACAGGAACTAGAAATACTTGAAAGGGACACCATTCTTTGGGCTTTCCTGAGGGCACTGACTCTGGCATACCTCTCATGGGGACCCTGGAAGCTCCGCCTCTGGAGTTGCTATGAGAGAAATTGCTCTTGTAGGACATGAGGTTTTTCACCAGTGCGGACTGCTGTGGATCTTGTCTCTTTGCATCTGAGCTGCTGGTCAGGTGCAAGGACTGGCTCAAAGGAAGACCAGCTCTCTTCACTGCCCTGCTAGCTTGTGTCCTATATCTTTCTGAGTAGACTGGTGCCAAGCATGTCCCAGGGTCATCTTGTGAGTCTGAATGTTTGAGTGAACCTAAAAATACTGGTTGGTGTTGGACTGGTGGATGTGTAGTCAATACAGCCAGAAGTGGGAAAAACACAACTGGGACCTATGCGTTTCGATCCTAATGCCCATGCTTCTAATCATCCTGTGAGACACTCTCAGGGAGGCTCAAGGAGGCCAAAGAACTCTACCAAGTCACAGAGCTGATATTTAGCCACCTATATTGTTGCTTCCAAAATCTTGCTCTTAACCACCAGTTAAGGTGTGACTTTAAAGTAAAAATATTTGTTTTTCACAAGTGGTTCATTTAGCACCATCTCGATCATTGCATCCACACACGTGTGCTCCACAGTGTCATTGGAAGGTACTTAGCTTGATAGTGTAGGCAGACAGAAAGGAGGATCATGGGGTCATCCCCAGGAGCTATGATTATTTAGTTTTGCTATAGTGGTTCCTCCTCTCCTTTTTGTAAAAAAAAAAAAAAAAAAAAAAAAAAATTATTTTGAAATACTTTTAGAGAGAAAAGTTGCAAAAACATCAGAGTTCTTGCATACCTTTCACTCAGGCTCCCTTAGTATTAACATCTTACATAACCATAGTACAATTACCAAAGCCAGGAAATTACATTGGCACAGTACTTCTAACTAAATTATAGACCTTGTTCAAATTTCTCTAGTTGTGCCACTGATACTCTTTTTCTGTTCTGGGCTCCTTTCTAGGATCTTATAATGCATTTAGTTATTTCTTCTCAATCTCCTTCAGTTTGCAACAGTTCTCAGTCTTTCCTTGTCTCGATACTTTGAAGAGCACTGATCAGTTGTTTTGTAGAATGCCCTTCAGTTTGAGTTTGTCTGATGTTTTCTATAATTGGGCTGAGGTTATGCATTTTTGGCAAGAATGCCATAGAAATGATGTCTTTCTTGGTGGAAGGAGTCATGATGTTCTTAAGTCTCATTACTGGTGCTCATTCTTTTCTGTTTTATTTTATTTTATTTTTGTTTCATTTTGTTTTTTGAGACAGTCTTGCTCTGTCACCCAGGTTGAGTGTAGCAGTGTTAATCCCGGCTCGCTGCAACCTCCACCTCCTGGGTTCAAGCTATTCTCCTGCCTCAGCCTCCTGAGTAGCTGGGAGTACAGGTGCGCTCCACCATGCCCAGCTAATTTTTGTACTTTAGTAGAGATGGGGTTTTGCCACGTTGGCCAGTCTGGTCTCGAACTCTTGACCTCAAGTGATCCACCCGCCTTGGCCTCCCAAATTGCTGGGATTACAGGTGTGAGCCACCACACCTGGCTTGTTCTTTTTTCTTTTTAAGTTCTTTCTTTAACTCCTCCCCAAATGAGCACATTAGGAAAGGGGTTGTAGTACCCAGAGTGGAAGTCTGCATCCATATATATGGGCATGCCAGGCCCAGCCAGGACTGCTCTTCCTTCTACTATTTTCTTCCACATTTTATTTCCCTAAATTCTCTTTATAGCTCGTTCAGTTTCGCACCTACCTCTCCGACATGCAAATCAACCCTCTCAAATTGAATGTTGTTAGTGAAAATAGCTGGACCATTGCATGAGGATTTTACCACTCTGTCAACAGGGTTGACAGATTGTGTGTGTGAGGTTTGCACTCTGATATTATCAGCCTGGGAGATTTGGTGATTAGTGATTAAAATGGTCCTGAGGTTGCTATGCCCTGGAGAATTTTCTTGGAGATGCTGAGGCCTGAGACAGGTATGGTTTTCTAGAGGGTTCAGCACTGGGCAGTATAAAGCTGGACCACAGGTCTGTGGAGTTTCTCCCTCCCCTCATCTTTAGGGGTGTCTGACCCAAGCATGTCTTCCCTTAGGGGTAAGTTCCTTGGTGCTTCATTGTTGGGTTAAGTGATGGGTTTCAAACTGAAGTTTCAAAAATTAACTGGGGCGAAGGTCAGGCAGGTGGGAGTGGAGATTGGGATAAGAATTGGGAAGAAGGAAGGCAGTACAGAGTCTTGGTCAGGTAGAGGAGGGTCCTGCTCTTAGCAGGGCACACACCTGTAGAATATGTATTCCTTCCCATTTTTCTTTTCTTTTTTTGAGACAGGGTTTCACTGTGTCACCCAGGCTGCAGAGCGGTGGCATGATCCTAACTCACTGCAGCCAGATCTCTTGGGCTCAAGCAGTTCTCCCACCTCAGCCACCTGAATAGATGGGACTATAGGCCTGCATCACCATGCCCAGCCAATTTTTTTTTCTTTTTTTTGTAGAGACAGGGTCTCACTGTGCTGTCCAGGCTGGTCTTGAACTCCTGGGCTCAAGTGATCTTCCTGCCTCAGCCTTCCAAAGTGCTGGGATTACAGGTGTGACACCCTGTGCCCGGCCTCCAGTTTTCTAACTCCATGAGGAAAAGGTTCCATGAAACACAATTAAGCAAATTAAACTGAAAGTCTCATATAAGTAGAATTTTTCTGGTCTTGAATTTTTAAAGAATGAATTAGGCGTGAGTTCTTATCAGAACATGTTTAAAATAATGAATGCATCTCTAGGTGTGTTTCAGGATTAGTACAATTACCCTAAACTTTCTAGTCTGTTGTGGAATTCCATGGTGACAAGAGCAGGTGGAAGGGATTCATTCACTGGTTCCTCATCTGGAATTGTAGTGCCCTGAACTGGAGGACATCAAGGTACATTATATTTATGTAATGCGTCCACTATGCCAGGAGACATAAACTGAAGAAGTAGAAATAAGGAGGTTGTTTTTTGTTTGTGTGTTTTTTGGATAATGTAACACAAACATGTCAGAATACTGCATTTCTTTATTTTTTCGAATAGGCTGAAAAGCTAAAATATAAAAAGATGAACAGTGGAATATCTTTCTGTATTACTTATCCCCATCTTCTCAGTTCCCAGAAAACCACTGATATTAATTTCTTATATCTCCTTCCAGGGTTTCTTTTCTTTTCTTTTTTTCTTTCTTCTTCTTCTTCTTTTTTTTGTTGTGGTTGTTGTTGTTATTGAGACAGGGTCTTGCTCTATCGCCCAGGCTGGAGTGCAGTGGCATGATCACAGTTCATTGCCGCCTTGACCTCCTTGGCCCAAGCAATCCTGCCAGTTCTGCATCCCAAGTGGCTGGGACCACAGGCAGGTGCCACTATACCTTGCTAATTTTTTCTCTCTCTCTCTTTTTTTTTTGTAGACATGGGGTCTCACTGTGTTGCGTAGGCTGGACTCAAACTCCTAGGCTCAAGTGATCCTTCTGCCTTGGCCTCCCAAAGTGTTGGGATTAAAGGTGTGAGCCACCATGCCTGGCCCAGAGTTTCTTTTTTACGTATATAAGCAAATACGAAAATAGAATCTAATTTTGCCCCCTTTGGGTAGCATATTAATTATCTAAAATATTGTGTTTTTTGAAGATTCTGAATCTTCAGATTCATCAGAATCTTCAAGAATATGTATTTCCTTTTTATTCATTTTTTATCTCAGATTTTTTTAAATTAAATAATATGGTTCCAGTTATCGTCCTCTATTAACCCCCTCCGGAATCCAGTTACCCTCTCTCCCTCTCCATAGGTAAACCACTTCCGGAAATTCATTATTTATCATTCCCAGCATATTTATGTGTTTACTGCATATTTATGAATTCATAAACAATTTGTACTATATTTCTGTAGGCCTTAGAACCTTATATAAACAATATCATACCATAACACCTATCTGTAACTTTTTCACTCAACATTATGTTTTTGAAAAGTAACTATGTTGATAGAAATAGCTTCAGTACATTCTTTTTAATTGTTACATAATGTTCCATTGTTTGAATAGTCCACAATTTGTAAACCAGGCATGGTGGTGCATGTCTGTAATCCTAGCTACTTGGGAGGCTGAGGTGGGAGGATGGCTTGAGGCCAGGAGTTCGAGGCTACAGTGTGCTGTAGTTGTGCCTGTGAATAGCCACTGCACTCCAGCCTGGGACCTTGCTATATGTGTGTGTGTGTGTGTGTGTGTGTGTGTGTGTGTATATATATATATATAACACAATGTATTCCTGCCTCCATTTTTTTCTGAAATAAACAATGCGATGATGTAGTATGTCAAAATTGAACCTATTCTTTCAAATGCTAATAAGCATATCTTTACCCTTTGAGACCTGTGGTGCAAGGAAGAGCCTGAGGGTTGGGCACGTTGCTCTCTTTTATGCCCCACCCTTACTGAGTGTTCTTCTTGAGTAGGTGGATGGATGGAGGGATGATAGATTGATGAATGCTTGAATCTCTTAAGAGAGTTGCCAAACCTCATAGTTCCATCTGTAAAAATCTCCTTGCCTGTGGAGGAGAACAATATATAACTCTTGGTCTCCTTTTCCTTCTAGATGTTGAAATGCTTCAGGCCAGTGCATCTAACCCAATACCTGGAGATGGTTTCTCTCAGGCCACTAAGGACTCTATGATCCGCAAGTTTTTAGAAGGTAAGTCATAGCCATGAGCAGGGAAGCCAAAAGAGCGAAAGAGAAACAAATGCGAGGCATTGTCTGGTTCTCTATGAGGGTTGCTCCCCTCAAGGAATGGGCTGCTGCATACATGGCATGTGATGTGAATAAAGGCACTCTGCCTCCCCCGAACCCTCTACCCTGAGCTTCCCCATCAGGCCTTTAGAGGTGGGCCAGGAGTTCCAACCAGTGGAGCCACTTGTTTGGGTAAACACATTGCCTCTAGTAAGACCTTTTTAAAATGCATGTGTTGTTTTTATTTGGCCAAAATTTATTGAGTACTTACTATGTGCAAAGCACTGTTCTGGATGTTGGGGCTGGAGATACAAAGGAAAATAAGATATGATCAATGTCCTCAGGAGACTTTACTTGCTGGTGAAGGAGGCGAATATAAACAAAGATACTAAGCTGAGGCTGTGTTGTATAGTGGTTAGGAACATGAACTCTGATCTATTCTCAATTTTCCCATCCAGTTAGCTGGAAAACTTTAGGCAAGTTACTCAAATCCTCTGGGACTCAGTTTCCTCCATTGTAATATGAGATAAATGTTGTGATAATTAAATGAGTTATTATGCATTAGGTCTCAGAGCACCACCATGCACATAAGCAGTTAATGAAGATGTATTATTGTTGTTATTATTACTGAAGGTTTCAAAGGTGGAGGATGTTAAATTGCGTGGGTAATTCTTTAACCCTGTCCAATCATTTACAATGTATGGTGGGGTCTGTTGATCAAGTAGATATAGAAAGCAGAGTGCTAAGAGGATGGGACTCAGAAGAGGACAAAAGTCGTTTTCACAGTGAAGAGGAAGGAAAAAACTCTAAAGCAGTGGTAGACAAACCACAGCCTGGCCATCTGCCTGTCTTGTAAATAAAGTTTTATTGGAACACAACACGACCATTTATTTAGTATTATATATGGCTGCTTTCATGTCACAAGAGCAGTTGAGTACCTGCAACAGACTTTATGGCCTGCAAAACTTGAAATATTTACTATTTGGATCTTTAAAAAAATGTGTGCTGACCCCAACTCTAGAACAAAAAGTTTTCCTGAGAGAGGAGTCTTGGGCAGTCTGTTTCAAGCCCTAGTTAAGAAGTACCACTTTTATTGGACAGTTGGCAGTGAACGCCCCACCTTTCTTAACTAGGGCTTTGACAATTAGTCCTATCTAGGAATTTCCCTAGTTCTAATGGGATGAATAACTGAATCCCAGCAGTAAAACAGAGATGATAAAGCCGTGTGCTCATGTCCTTTCACTGCATCGCTGGGTGTCAATGGAGGTGACATGAGTGTTTTCTCAGTTGCTTTGTGTGGTGTTCTGAGCAGACGATACAGGGAGTGATATTGGGGAAAGTCCTTTGCCAGGGGGCAGCACTGAGGAAACAAGGTAGGGTCTCTCACTCTGCTTTATGACTGGTGATCACCCAGTTTGTTTGGCCACTGCTTTCAGTCACCTTTCTCTGCGTTTCTAGGCAACAGCATGGGAATGACCAATCTGGAGAGAGATCAGTGCCATCTTGGTCAGGAAGAAGACGTTTATCACACGGTGGATGACGATGAGGCCTTTTCTGTGGACCTGGCCAGCAGGCCCCCTGTCCCAGTGCCCAGACCAGAGACCATTGCTCCTGGTGCTCACCAGCTGCCTGACAATGAACCATACATTTTTAAAGGCAAGTGTGACAGGAAATGATGTCCAGTTGGGTCTTTGGAGCTTCTCAATAGGGATTTCCTGGATGACCTGGCTTTTTGAACCATTGCTCAGAGACTATCCCCTTCTAAATGGTCTTCAACCAGCCCTACGAGACAGGGTCATATCTTGGGACAGATTCTGGAGCTAGAATAGGAGTAATGACCAGAGTCAGTGCTGGCCTTCCTGGAAGTATTTATGCACAGTTGCAAAGGCAGGTAAACAAGAGCCCTGATACATTTTTATCTCCTGAAACCCTTCTTGATATTATTATGAAATTTGAATTGCTAACATTTATTGAAATCTATCAAGAATGCTCTATCTGGAACACGCCATTTAATCTTTACAATAACCTATTAGGTAAGGACCATTATTATCTCATTTTACAGATGAGGAAATAGAGGTTTCACAGAGGTCACTCAACCATTGCATAGCAAAGTCAAAATTTGAACTCAGGGAGTCTGATTTCACAGCCCTGGCTTTTAGCCACTATGCTAGGCTGTCCATCTACTCATGTTATTAAAAATTAAGGTTTTGACTTCTTCTTAACCATCCCTGGGACATTAGTTAGATACTGATAGCATTGTTAGTTTCACTATTTTTTGGATTTGGTTGCAATAATATGGTTACAAATACTATAAGAGTATTAGAAGTAGGAGGAGGGGTGGCTCATGCCTGTAATCCCAGCACTTTGGGAGGCTGAGGCAGGCAGATTGCTTTATCCCAGGAGTTTGAGACTGGCCTGAGCAGCATGGCAAAACTCCGTCTCTACAAAAATTACAAAAAATTATCCAGGTGTGGTGGCACGCACTGAGTCCCAGCTACTCAGGAGGCTGAGGTGGAAGGATTGCCCGAGCCTGGGAGATGTAGGTTACAGTGAGCCGAGATTGAGCCACTGCACTCCAGCCTGGCGACAGAGTAAGACCCTGTCTGAAAAAGAAAAAATAAGAATTGCCAGATCTGTGCTCCTGAACTATATTCTATTTTTCAATGGTATCATCATGTTGTTGGAGGTGTGGCAAAAGGGAATTATAAATTGGGGAAGGTAGCATTCACCCAGAGCCCTAGGTAGTTGGGTTGGGGTTGCCAGATAAAATACAGGATGCCCAGTTGACTTTGAATTTCAAATAAATGGCAAATGAGTTTTTAGTGTATGTCCCAAGTAGTACACACATTTTTGTTTTGTGAAATCCAGCAACCCTGAACTGAGTAGGAATACAATTGTGAGATATTATGTACTGCCAGGTGCTGTCAGTGCTTGTGGCCTGCAGTCTCCTTGGGTATTATCTCCTTGGCGTGAGCAGCAGACACTGTTGGTTCCTTGCCCATGTCCCTCTAGCCCTTTGCATTTCTGTGCTCATTGGCTGGACCCTAACTGTCAGCACCTGTGTCTTTCAGCCTGAGGGCTTCCTCTGGCACCTGGCACCTTCTCTGCCCTCTTATAGGACAGGTTGAAAGCACTGGGGAATTAACACACAGAGTTGCTGCCCTCAACTCAAAGGAGATATGGATGAGTGCCCCAGCTTACTTGCCCCTCCGGTTGGAGAATTCTTAGTTGCGCATTCTACATTGTGTTCTAGTGATTCCTAGGTGGCCCGCAGTGTAACTTGCTTGATAACCCACCATTTATTGCACCATCCACTTCCCCGTCTCACCTCCATCACCTCTCAAATAGACAACTTGCACTTGAATCCTTGTCTTGGGTTCTGCTTCTGAGGGAACTCAATCTAAGAAGCATGCAAATATATGCTGGTAATTCCTAAATAGCAGAAGGAGTAGGGAACAGTATTGATGGCATGGCTCATTGTAGGGAAGTGTTTGGACAGGGGCACAGGTGATTCCTCAAGAGCCCTGATGGACTTGCTAGGAAACTGTGGAGAAGCAAAGGAAAGGAGAGAGGCAGGAGATGACAAAAGAGGCAATGGCTTGGAGGCCAGAACACCTGGGTTCATCTCTCAGCTCTGGCATTTTCCAGCTGTTCAGCATAGGATATTGAGTAAGTCATTTCACCTTTCTTTTTTTTTTTTTGAGACAAGGTCTTGCTGTGTTGCCCAGGCTGGTCTTGAACTCCTGTGCTCAAGCAATCCTCCTGCCTCGGCCTCTCAAAATGCTGGGATTATGGGCATGAGCCACCATGTCCGGGCCATTTCACCCTTTTTAGCTTTAGTTTCCTCATCTATAAAATGGGTATTGTAATAATACACGTATAGATTAATACATGTCCTAATAATACATACTAATACTCTGCCATAGCCTTATTGTGAAGGTCAGATGAAATAATACAGAAGGAAGTACTTTATAATAAACTGTAAGGCATTGTAGAGGCATCACTTGGGTTAACTAGCATGCCAAGGTATTGCTGACTATTGGCAACAGTCTCAAAGTTTAGATATGAATAATGACAATAAAAGCTAACACTGAGTGTTTACATGGGCCAGGCACTGTTCTAAGCACTTTCGATGTATTAACTCATTTAATCTTCATCACGATCCAGTGAAAGAACTATTATCATCCTCATTCTACAGATAAGAAATAGGGACAGGAAGAGGTCAAGCCACTTGTCCAAGATCATATGGTTCACAAGCCACAGAGCTAGTATTTGGATTCAAAGAGCCTCTTTCAGAGCCCAGGGAGCCATAATCACCATGTCCTCTTACCACTAAGTGAGATTTTGTCATGTCCCAGTTTTCTCTCCTAACCTTCATGAATCTGTCCCTCATAAGTGACTTCATCTTAATCTCTTTGGAGCTGGGCACACATTTTACTATTCTGCTGCTTAGAGTTCTGTCTTATGGCACTAGCTGGCATTTTAAGTGGTACTTCCTTTTATTCTCAAATTTTAAGGCTCACATATTCCATGGCTAGCTTCAGGTGCTCAGGGGTCCAGGCACATGTCCTTGTTCCCATTACCGTTTTCTTCAATGAGCTTGTAAATGCTGATCATGTGTTCTGGCTAGCTTTGTTTTTCTAGTTTGAGATTGTGTCTGTTTAGTCTGCCATTACTTGACAATTCCTAGTCCTTCTCATTAATTGCCTCTTTCTACAATTTTGATTTACAGAACCACATATGGTGGTCCTAGGTATGGATTCATTATTATTATTATTTTGTACTGGATTTTGATAATTTTTCAGTAATCAGAATATTCTTTACCTTATAGTTTTTGCAGAAAAAAGTCAAGAGCGGCCTGGGAATTTCTACGTTTCCTCAGAGAGCATCAGGAAAGGTAAGCCATGTATTATATGAACTGAACTTTTGTGTGGCTGAAGTGTTCATAGGTCAGTGATTTTCCAGTGTAACAATAGCTCCTTGACATTGAAAAATAGAGGGATCTAGGCCAGGCATCATGGCTCACACCTGTAGTCCCAGCACTTTGGGAGGCTGAAGGGGGTGAATCACTCGAGGCCAGGAGTTTGAGACCAACCTGGGCAACATAGTGAGACCCTGTCTCTAAAATTAAATAAATTGATTAATTAGATAATAATTAAATAAATTATTTAATTAATTAGAGAGAGCCAAGGATACTTTAGCGTGGCACTGTCTGAGAGTCTTGTACTGATGGTAAAGGGGGAGGGAAAGAGATCAGGGTCCCCTACAATGCTGTACAAATTGGTCATACAAAGGACCTTAATTAGTGGAAAGTGTCCATAAAGCACATAAAAGTACAATCTAAAAATGGAGGTTGATGCCAACAGGATGAAAGTAGGCTGCCTAGCACTCAGTCTTTACCTAATGATACAGCCTTTCTGGTCTATTTACTTACCTTATCTATACTAGCTAAACTATACTTTGATTCAACTTTTCTTTAAAAGGTATTTTGCTTGCCATTGGGGAACAACTTGAAAGTCTTATTTTTCTAAACAGTTTTAAAGGAAGTTTGAGGAGCTAAGTGCTCTTTTTTTCTTGATTAATTTCCTTGCGCTAAACAGAAACACTCCGTATTATTCCACTGAGGATTCTTTTGAAAAGTAGCCATGACACCATCTAAGCATTTGAAGGCATCCCCCAAGGGCTCTGGTAGTGGGATACTGGAACTGGTTGGCTTGTGCATTTTGTTTTTTCCTCCGCCGTGTCTCCCAACACCATTAAAGAGAGCCTTGACAAGGGCAGACCTGGGAGAAGGGTGTGTGGGTGTGTGTGGACAGATAAGTGAATGGTTGGGCAAATGATAGATAAATGTCTCTGAGGCTTTTTCAGTACTCGCTGGTGAAGCCATTTCTCTTTTTTCTTCATGTTATGTCCCTGAATCACAATCCCCAAATGGAGTCCTGCTGGAGAAATTTAGATTCAAGTAGTCTTATGTGAATCGAGTGAAACGTCAAGTTGCCTCAGTGGCCTTATGGTCGCTGCGAGTAGCTCATTCCCCACAGAACTGGAGTCACGCCTGTAGAGAGATGAGGGTTGGCTTTATATTTCTCCAGAAGCTCCAAAGCAGAGAACTGTGAATTTGTAATGTGGAAGAGAGGTTGGCACGGGAACAACCCAAGGGTAGCCAGCTGGAAGCCAGCACCTACTTTATACCTGATGCTGTTGGGCCTGTGTCAGGATTCCACCGATGTTCCAGTCTCCTGGGGCATTTCATGCCCATGGGTCCACAATCACTGTGCCCCATGCCACTTAGAGACAGTGAGGGAAGAGAGTGGGGCTAAGAGAAGCATCCTGGCTAAACTCTTCCAGTATGTTCTCTTCTGGGTGTGGATTTAAATCTAAAGCAGTAGTTCTCAATTGGAAGTGATTTTGTACCCCCTCCCTAAAGATCATTTGGCAATATAAGGGAAATTTTTGGTTGTCACAACTAAAGAAGGGGGTGCTGCTAGCATTTAATGGGTAGAGGCCAGGGATGCTGCTGAACATCCTACAATACACAGGACACACACACACAGTAAGGAATTACCTGGCCCAAACTGTCAATAGTGCCAAGGTTGAGAAATGCTTGTCTAAAGGCGTCTCAATAATTAAGGCTTTGCTGCTTCTTCAAGAAAACACCAAATGGTGGATGATGCTGATGCAGTGGGAGGGCCTGGGGGTCCTGGAATGGCAGGCTGCGATGGCCTCCCTGGAGACTTTGGCAGTGACATTCAGGCCGAGGTTGTGGCTATGGCTGCGGCCAAGGCTCTGGAGCTCATGGAGGTAAGGCTGAGAACAAGGAGTCGACGCCTATCACTAAGTTAGACCACCTGGCCAGAGACATGAAGATCAAGTCCTGGGAGAGCTCTCTTCTCTCTGCCCATCAAGGTGTCTGAGATCATTGACCTTTTCCTGGGGTCATCTCTCAAGAATGGGGTTCTGAAGATTATGCTGGCACAGAAGATGACCCACGCTGGCCATTTCACCAGGTTCAAGGTGTTTGTTGCCTTTGAGGACTACAATGGCCATGTTGTCTGGGTGTTAAGTACTCCAAGGGGGTAGCCACTGCCATCCAAGGGGCCATCATCCCAGCCAAGCTCTCCATTGGACACGCACAGAGAGGCTACAGGGGGAACAAGATCAGCAAGCCCCACACCAGCTTTTGCAACGTGACAGGCCACTGGCTCTGTGCTGGTGTGCCTCATCCCTGCCCCCAGGGGCACTAGCATCATCTTGGCCTCTGTGCCCAAGAAGCTGCTGCTGATGGCTGCTACATCTTGGCCAGGGACCACACTGCCACCCTGGGCCACCTTTGATGCCGTCTCTAAGACTGATAGCAACTTGATCCCTGACCTCTGGAAAGAGACTGTATTCACCAAGTTTCCCTACCAGGAATTCGCTGACCATCTCTCAAGACCCACACCAGAGTCTCTAAGCAGAAGACTCCGGTTCCAGCTGTGGCTACAACATAGGCTTTTCATAGCAGAAAAATGAAATGAATGAAGCCTGTTAAAAATAATAATAATCATTAAGACTTGGGAGAGTCAGCAGATTTCACACCTCCCTTAAATATTGCAGCCTTGTCTACTTTAGTGTGATAGGCCTTGGAATTATTAGCTGCGTTCTTCTCCCCTGATTTTATGTTGTATCTCCCCCTTCTTGGCCACATGTAATTGTTCTTTTGAGATGAGTCCTCTTGAGCCTGTGACCAGCCTCATTAACCCTACGCTTCTGGTGAGTGGTCCCCAGTGGGGGAGCTGTCACGCTGAGTTTTGCCATCCTTTCCAGGGCCGCCCGTCAGACCATGGAGGGACAGGCCCCAGTCGAGTATATATGACCCTTTTGCGGGGATGAAAACGCCAGGCCAGCGGCAGCTTATCACCCTCCAGGAGCAGGTGAAGCTGGGCATTGTCAACGTGGATGAGGCTGTGCTCCACTTCAAAGAGTGGCAGCTCAACCAGAAGAAACGATCGGAGTCCTTTCGTTTTCAGCAGGTAACTAGCTTCGTATGGAATTTGTTTCATGTCTATTTCCCCACTTGACAGTAGAGGAGGGCTGGGCCATGGCTGTCTTGTGTATTGCTGTACCTGGACACCTGTGGCTGTGCCTGTGAATGTTTGAGTTTCATTGTGAACCAGCGAGTGTGTATGAGTGTCACCTCGGTCTGTAACCACATGGCTCCCTGGCTGAGAGCTGGATAGCTTTTCCAGGTGCCATAAGGCTTGAGATCAGGAACAAAGACTCAACTACAAACACTAACTCTGCTGCTGTGTCTCTTTGCATTTGGCTCCCTGCTTCTGCTTTCCAGCTTTTTTCTTTTCAGAGTCTCTCTCTCTGTTCCTACTGCCAAATACCCTCATAACTATCACACTTTAGCACTCAAAGAGAACTTGGAAAACTCCCAAGAAATATGATTAAATGAACAAAACAAATTGCAGATACAAAACCACCCAAATTAAAACAACTCAGACATGTCCACACACAAACTCTGTATTTCTATGGACATGTATATAAATGCAAGGACAAAGATCTGGAAACGGCCACCTCAGGCCCATTCCAGGGGCCACCTCTCGGCAGAAGACTGGGATTGGAGGACTGGGGTGTCAGAGGAGACTCTTGCTCTACCTGTATAGTTTGCAGCTTTTATGAGAATATATAACTCCATACCTGTATCATAAGTGCACATGATGTATAATTAAAAACAAAAAAAGAACTCAAACTCAACCTTAGGAAGCTCATTCTTAGTCCACCAATGGCCTTTGTATTAAAAAGGAGGAAATGGGGCTCAGGAGGTCAAGGGACACGTCCAAGGCAACTTTCCTAGTGAGGGGCCGAGTCAGAACTGGAACTATTGCTTTCTCTCTCCACCTCCCCAGGCTGCTTCCTTCAAAGTACTTGCCAGGCCCGACCCTGCTTACCCTCAGATCTAGATGGGATTGGGCACGTTCAGGGTGGTATGGCTGTAGAGCCTGGTGGTGTGTATTCTAATCTCTCTTCTTACGCTATCTGACATACCAGCTATTGAGGCAGGGAGTAAGCAGCACCCCTCCAGGGCTGAGATAGGAGCCTGTCTTCTGGGACAGGATTAGGGGATTAGAACTCTAATCCTGAAGAGTGGGGAAGCGTGTCATCAGGCAGTATTTGCTGATCTCTGACAGTGCTATGTTAGGCATTGTGCTCAGCGTTAAATAGATCTGATCTCTTTCACTCCTCATACACGCATATGAAATAAGTATTATTCCTCCTGTTCTACAGAAAACTGAGGCTCAGAGAGGTGAGGAGGCAGTCAAGGTTCAAACCTCCGCTTTCTCACCTCAGAGCCTGTGCTCCCTTCACTATACCTTCTGCCTTTTTAGTGCTCCTTCAGACAGGGGCACCTGCTCTGCCAGCTGCCTCCCTCCCTTTTGGGGCCTGAAGGGTGGGAGGGCACTCTGGAGAGCTGAATGCAGGAATCACTGGCGCTCTTCACTCAGGAGCCCCCAGGAGGCTGCAGTCCTGCTGAGAAAAGGCTGGCCCTGGCTAAACAATGTTTTTTTGCTCCTTGCCAAGTTGTGCAGCCACGTGGCCCAGTAGTTAAGAACAGCCAGGTCTCTGGAGCTGGCAGCCTGAATTTACATCTTTATTCTGCTATTTGTGGCTGGATGACCTTGACCTTGCTATGCCTCATGTGAAAGGGGAGGACTAGGTGATATAAGCCACTGTAAGCAGCATGACTGGTACGTAGTAAATACATAATAAATGTTAGCTCTCTTTCTTTTTCTTTTTCTTTTTTTTTTTTACATTTTCTTGTAGTGTAAGGTAATTGCTAATATGAGGTATAATCTGTAAGCAATTAATACAAATATAAATAGGTATAAGCCACCACTAACTCAGTCTGCTGGAAAGCTTCTCAGCTAAAGTAGTTTGAGGATAAGGTTAAGGGAAATGAGAAGGGGTGGACAGGGCAGGTTTCCAGTGGGAATATAATTTACGTGCCTTATCATTACCATCATCCTTATGTACCAGTCCATTGTTGCAGAAAGGTAAATCCTTTCCAAGTATGGTTTTTTTGTTATTGTTGTTGTTGTTATACTTCAAGTTCTAGGGTACATGTGCACAACGTGCAGGTTTTTTACATAGGTATACATGTGCTATGTTTTTCTGTGTTTATATCTAAGAGACCTCTTCCCTTCCCATGAGCTGGCCCAGAACTCTTGGGCATAGCAGACAATGGGTTTATATTCAATACGGCAGAATCCCAGTTCATGGGGGCTCGCATTGTTTGGTTCCCTGAAGCCTCCAGGCACTTCCTGAGCATCTCCCCTCCAGGGGGCTGGTGGTGTGGAGACGTTCCTGGGTGGAGGCCTCATCTTCCTTTTCCTCTGCCTCTCTGTCCACTCCTCTGTCTCCTTCATGTCACTCTTTCACAAGTGGACATTGAAGCTTTCCTTCAGTTCCTTCTCTATGCAGTCTGTGTCTCCAGTTCCATGTTTCCAGCCACCAGTTGGCTTTGTCCCCCTGAGGTGCCCCAGGCTCGCAGCATGTCTAACAACAAACCATCCCTCAAGGCCGCTTTCCTTTCCCAACAGCCTCTCTGTGCTCATCACATTGTCTTCTCCTGGAGAGGGAGATCGGACCTCAGAGTCTCTTTGACCTTCTCCCGTGCTTCCGCACACCCAGCCAGCGGTGTGTCCTGCTTGCTCCTGCTCTGCGGCATTTGTCCTCTTGCATCTGCTCCTGTCTCTCCATTCCCCCAGCCACGTCTGCATGTCAGCTTCTGTTGCCTGTGTCTGGCATACTCCATAGTCTCCAAGAAGGTCTGCTGGCCTCTGTTCCTTCTTCTCTAGTTCACTAGAACCTTAAAGCCATGACAAGCTCACAATGTTCAGTGTTTCCCTGCTACCTCCTGGACACAGCTCAGTCTCTTCAACCTGCAGCTGCAGACCAACCCCCCTTTCCAGTTTGGCCTCCTGTGACTCCCCCACATGAACCTTCTGCTCCAGCCAGATCGTCTGGACATTTTCCCTAGAATGCCCAGGCACTTAACTTCGGGGTTATTGTTAATTGACTAAAATAGCAACAATCTTGACCCTTACATATCTATTCAACATTTATTGAATGACTACAATGGACCAGATGGCAGGATTATGGAAAGGTACAAGACCTGGTCTCTCGACCTTGAAGAGCTCACAGTATCTCGAAGAGGCAAGGCACAAGAGTGTGCACACACGATGGGGCAGCATAGCCCAAGTGCTGGATGGTTGGTATATCTGGGGAGGCTTCAGGGAGAAAGTGGGCCTTGATCCAGACTCGTGGAGAGGAACCAACATCCCTGAAGGTCAGGGGAGTGATGTGAGAACACAGTCTCAGAGACAGGAATACCTGTGGGGTATTTGTGAGCTGGGCTAAGAGGCATACATGAGCGGGGCCATATAGAACAGAGCTGGGAACCAGAGGGGAGGAAAGACACTTTCTTGTGGAAGAGATATCTGCTTTTCAGGCACAGATTCTGTGAGTATTTGGATTTCTCTGGGGGCTGACTGTGAATGCGCTGAGCCTCATTTTCATGTTGTAAATGTGACTGCAATGTGATATACCCTGCAAACAGCATACAATCTGAAAGGAACTCTCATGTCCAGAGGGTATCATCCTCTTGTACACTTAAACAATAAACCAAATTTTTTTCCAGGAAAATCTTAAACGGCTAAGAGACAGCATCACCCGAAGACAGAGAGAGAAGCAAAAATCAGGAAAGCAGACAGGTATGTGGCTTCCCAGGGTGCTGCATTGTGTGGGACATTGCTGTCATCTGTTGTCTTTGACTCTCCTTTTGGCTATGGCCTGAGTGGGCAGACCACTTGCCCAGCACTCATCACACTGTTTACAGATCTGGGTCCCCCACTAGACTGTAAAGGCCTTTTGGACAATGGTTATATCTTATTTATTCTGTAAACAATCTGGTACCTCGTACATAAGACATGCTCAGAAGTGAATAAGTGGATTCAACTCTGCATCCTTCCACCTTTTCACTCAAATAGGATGGTGATACTTCCTCTGCAGACACCTGACTCTCCCCTTGGCAATTAGGAGGACATATGTTTTTTAAGCAGAGAAAGGAGAAAATCTCATTTACACAGTGTGTCTGTTTCTGATTCTGGTGAGCAATGGCGTCATCTGCATCCACACCATACAGTGCTTCAGAAGCCCATGCCCCAGGTGTAGCAGGGCTTCCACAGTGCAATAGCAGGGCCACAAATTCCAGTGGTGTGCACTACGGACTGGGCCCCCGCTCCCCTTAAGCCTACCCCCGTGCCAGCCATGTGGCATCACCACCCTTGAGCAAGAAGTTGGCGTTTACCCATAATGCATCTTCCCACAGAGAGCCTCTGGCATAGTGGTCCTCTGTGATTAACCGAGGCCAGCCTTATAGCAAGACGAGCATGCAGGAGAAGGCTTTCAGAGGCACTCAGATCTTGAATGGAGCCCTATTACATGAAGAACCAAGTTAAAATCTAGCCCTGTTTGTGCACAGCTTCCACAGTCTCTCTCCAGCTGCCATCAACTGCCTGACTTCCCATGAATGTAGCTGGGCTGGTAACACCCTGGTCTCCAAAGGGGACATTCTCTCCTGCCATGGGCCCCTTGCTCATGCCATGCCTCTTCCTTCTCACCTGTATGAAAACTACTGGGCTGCAAGACCCAGCCCTGGCAGCCCCTTCTCAGTAACACCTTCCTGGACCACTCTAGGCCATGGTATTTCTTCCTCATTCAAGCATATGTGGGACCTCCCACCCCTTCCATTCATCTGGCACTTCTCTTTTTCTGTCTCTGGTTGCTATCACCTCATTCCTTCATCCAAGCCATCAGCAGTCCACAGATGTTCTGCCTCCAAAGCGCATCCTAAATCTGGTCATTTCTAACCATCTCCTATGGCACTGCTGCAGCCAAGCCACATCATCTCTTGCCTAAACTAAGGGAGTAGCCACTCAGTCATCTCCCCATGTTCACTCTTGCCCCTTTATAGTTAACCCATTGTAGCCAATGATGTTTAAAAAATTTAAAAGTCAGATAATGCCATGCCCTTGATCAAAGCCTTCCAGGGGCTCCTGTCCCACTCAGGGTAAAATCACATTCCTGCTCACAGCCTACAAGGCCCTATGTGATCTGACCCCTGAGCTCATCCTCCATTCTCCCCTAAACGCTGTGCCGCAGTCCCTGGGCTCCTTTTTATTGCTCTAACAAGCCAAGAGCATTTCTCCCTCAGGGCCTGTGCACTTGCCATTCCCCTGCCTTTCCCCATATCTTCACCTTCAGGCCCTTTTCATCCTTCAGAGTTCAGTGTGGCATCTCCTCGTCAGAGGCCTTCTCTGCCATTCTCTCCAGAGTAGGCCTCCACAACTCACTTTCTGTTCCCTGGCGTCCTCTCTTTTCACATATCACAAACTGGAATCATCTTTGGTTTCTGTTCTCAAGGTTATGGTCCAACACCCCATCTCCCTTCCACTAGAAGCTCCACATGGGCAAAAACTTGTGTACTGTGTGCTCCCTGGAGTCCCCAGTGTGCAGAACAGTACAGTGATGGAGTTCTAGAAGGCTTTGTTGGAATGGTCGGTTTCAGGAAACTGTTTGGTGACACCACTCATTCATTCCACACTTAACAAGCACCAGGCACCCTGCCAAATACAGAGACCTATGAGACACTAGCTTCACCATCTGGTAGCTAATGAGTCAGTTATCTTTGTATTCACACAGGTCTGGCTTTCCCTACTAGGGTCTGTTCCACCATGCCTAACACAGTGTTTTGAAGGTAGTACTAACCTAGTGAATGTTAATGATTTTGGGAGAAGAGGGGTTAAGAGGTTTTAACCATCGCAGAAGGTCAGACAGGTCATCCTATGTCTTCTGCTTGGATGTCTGGATTTTAAATTTATGCTGCCGGTACCTGAGTTCACACTTGTCTGTCCTCCTGGTTGAGAGGAAGAGAAAGGAGAGAAGGCAGAAAAGCTGTTTCGAGATCTGCACAGTCATCCTAGGGTCAGATAATAGGGGTCTCAGTGATAAAAGAGCTGAGATGCTTTTTAAAACTAGAGTCCATGAGCCCAAAGATAGAAACCTTGATGGAATGAGACATTTCAGGTTTTTAAATACAGACAGCATCAAGAAACCTGTGATTTGGCGGTGCAACCAGTGTTTGAAGGCCCAGGAGTCCTAGTGTTGGAGTCACGTGTGCTCAGCCGTCTGGGCTCAAGACCTGAGCCTTCTGGGTCTCATCACATCCTGACCACTCATCTGGGCTCCACCTGGTGCCACTGGAGGTACTGAAGCAGGACAGATGCACATGCAGAGGAGTAGAGGGGTACAGGGATAGACTCTGGGGCCAGCGAGGTTGGGGTCAAATTACTGCTCACTGCTTACCCCTCACTAGCTGGGAGCTGTGGGCAAGATATGTCACCTTCCTGAGCCTCAGTCCTCCTTTGCAAAATGGTAAAAGTGAAAGTGCCCACCGCATTAGGGAGCATTGAATGAGTTAGGGTATAACCAGTGCCTAGCACAGTGCCTGGCACATGGGAGTACTCCTAAAAGTGTCCACACTCGTGATTACACAGAGGCCCACACACCAGCTGAGGTCCTCTCAGGCAGGGCCATCCAAAATGAACCACAAGTTCTGAAACATTATGCAAGGTTCACCCAAGGCTGTTCAGGCTCTGAACAAGTGATTTATACCCACCAGTAGCTATGGTTTAAATTAGAGTGGTCAATGTCTACATTTTTCCAAAAGAGCATGGCTTAGTTTGCCCATCTCCAGCCCCTATCCGCCACTCCCCAAGAAGTAGACCCTCTGACAAAGATATTTTGGGGAGAGGAGTGTTAAGTGTTTGTACTTCTTGTATCAGGGGCTTTAATCAATGTCATAACTATTGAGAGATTAAACTGTATATAATTTGATACCAAACAAGAATGACCGGGGACGGCAAGCAATCTATATGGGAGAACGTTCTGCCTGTCAGCCCCAAGGGCCTCCTTGTTTGTGGTGTTTAGTGTAATAAAATATACATAGCATAAAATTTACCATTTGAACCATTTTTAAGTGCATAATTCAGGCTGGGTGCAGTGGCACCCAGGATTACCCAAAGTGTAATCCCGGCACTTTGGGAGGCCGAAGTGGGAGGATCACTTGAGGCCAGGGGTTCGAGAGCAGCCTGGCCAACATGGCAAAACCTTGTCTCTACCAAAAATACAAAAATTAAACTGGGTGTAGTGGCAAGTGCCTCTAGTCCCAGCTACTCAGGAGGCTAAGGCAGGAGAATCGCTCGAACCTGGGAGGCGGAGATTGCAGTGAGCCAAGATCGCACCACTGCACTCCAGCCTGGGCGACAGTGAGAGACTCTGTCTCAAAAAAAAAAAAAAAAAAAAAGAATAGAATTCAGTGGCATAAAGAAGACATTAACAGTGTTGTGCCAGCACTACCACTTCCATTTCTAGAACTTTTCTCCCCTGATAAGGATTTGAAAGCAAATAGCTGGTGTGGGAGGTGATCCCAGGAAATGTGGTAGGGGATGGAGAAGTGAGACAGGGAGGAGTCAGTGGAGAACACCCACCTGAGCAAGGATACAGCTGGGACATTTATACACCAGCCCCCATCAGCCGTTGGTGGAGGCCTGCTTGGGGAGAGGCACTTATTATTCTGCTATGAGAAACAGCCTCAGGCAATTGGAAGTTGGACCCTGTACTGCATGCTGAGGTTAAAGGGCAGCATTTGCCAAAGAGAGGGCATCATTTATGGTTGAGTAAATATGACATATTATTGACACACGATAACATTAATCTATAGGAAAATTAGAGTTGATGAATAATGTTTGTGCTTAAAGGATCTTTTCTAAGAATATAACCCATTCTAAACACAATGACTGACTCTTCATTTGAGAACTTTGTTTGCCTTAGGGAAAAAATATTAATCTTTAATTTGGGTTAGAATGCCAAAGAGAATTAAAAATTAAGACTGTTCTTAATAACTTGCCTGTTTTTCTCCAACCCCAGGGGTTTGTTTGCTCTTACTGGGCTGGTACAGAGCGTTGATGGCGTAGGAAATTAGAGAAGGGCTGGTGAGAGCCATGGCCTCACAGAGAAGATAATCAATATTTGTGTTCTGGGTGTGTCCTGTGGAGCAGGACATAGAGGAGCTAACCGGGTCCCAGGAAACTTGGGTTCTGATTCCTGCTTTGTCACTGAATCACTTTATGATCCAATTCCTTTAACCACTCTGTGCCTCAGTTTCCTCACTGGGGGCTATAACCTGACTTACCTACTTAATGGAGAAGTCATGAAGTTTAAAGGAGGTATAATAATGCATATAAATGCACTTTGGGAAAACACTATGCAATATAATCATGATAACTATTCCTAGCATTGTACCTTTATTCCAAGAATATCAGGATTTTATAAACATTCAGACTGGTTCTACCTGATTTTTTGAACTTTTGACTCCCTATTTTTTCCTGTGTATTTTACTTTCCTTCTTTATAGAACTAGCTGAGGTTAAAAAATTGCCTCCTTGAAGTTAATTAAGCAGACCGGAATCTCCCTTTTAAAAAAGTGATTTTTGGGCCGGGCGCGGTGGCTCACGCTTCTAATCCCAGCACTTTGGGAGGCCAAGGCAGGCGGATCACAAGGTCAGGAGATCGAGACCATGGTGAAACCCCGTCTCTACTAAAAATACAAAAAATTAGCCGGGCGTGGTGGCGAGCACCTGTAGTCCCAGCTACTCGGAGAGGCTGAGGCAGGAGAATGGCGTGAACCCGGGAGGCGGAGCTTACAGTGAGCCGAGATTGTGCCACTGCACTCCAGCCTGGGCGACAGAGCAAGACTCCGTCTCAAAAAAAAAAAAAAAAAAAGTGATTTTTGGCTGGGTGTGGTGGCGCATGCCTGTAATCCCAGCAGTTTGGGAGGCTGAGGTGGGTGGATCATGAGGTCAAGAGATTGAGACCATCCTGGCCAACATGGTGAAACCCGTCTCTACTAAAAATGCAAAAATGAGTTGGGCGTGGCGGTGTGTGCCTGTAGTCCCAGCTACTCGGGAGGCTGAGGCAGGAGAATTGCTTGAACCCAGGAGGCAGAGGTTGAAGTGAGCCAAGATGGCGCCACTGCACTCGAGCCTGGCGACACAGCGAGCTTCCGTCACGTGAGCCACCGCGCCCGGCCTTCAAACAAACAATGATTTTTAAAAATCTAAGTCAGAGCAGGAAGGAACAAAAAAAAGACTGACACTCGTTTGGTCTCTAAGATACTGTGGGTGCCACCCATGTGAGGGTGCCACCCATGTGAGAGTGCCCCTGGCTATCTTTTGCCCAAGTAGCTCCAAGCTGGGGTGGGTGCTTCCACGGCATGGTTGTAGCCAAGAGAGCCCTAGCATGTGAAAAGGACCTGGATTACACAAAACCCTAGGAAGCTGGTTGGACACTTGGACCATACACTACACCTGGAGCTGGAGTCTCCAGATGAGGAAGGCTCGTGCCTATGCAAGCCAACAATCCACTCTGATCATTCTCTGTGCAGAATGTTCTGGGGGACTTGGTGTGCCCTGTTCTCTCGCTGCTCCTTCATCCTGTCCCAGTTTATCCATTCACCCCACCAGATTTCTGGCTTTGGTAGGTGGAGCCACCTCTGCCCCTGGACTCTCTGAACTTCCTGCCACGCCTGTCCCCTAGAAGGGTAGAGGTGGAGGAGGAAGTGGTACCAGAAGATAAAAGCACACGTCCCCAAAGCTAACACCTCTTCTACCCAAGTTTGTACAGCCACCGCTGTATAAACCCTGCCCCTGGGCTTGAGAAGGTCCCAGGCCGGGGGAGTCTTGAGGCAGGAGCACATCTTGCCTTCAGGAGGAAGTTGGTGCTGCTGCCCCCAGACTTTTTTTCTACTCATCAGAGTTGCTGTTTTCTGCTCCTAGAACCCAGCATTGGAAACGTAGGGAGGAATGGAGACAACTCTCGGGCAGGGCTAAGCCAGTAAGGAGGTCAGGTCAGTGCTTTGTTCAACAAAGACATCAGCTCTCTTTACCTCATGGGCCTTGCAAGTCACAAAATCTTTCATAGGCCTGAAGGACCTCCTTTCATTAGCTTTCTGGGTCATTACTGTGCTTGTGGGCCACCCAGCCCACACCCACCCACCCACTATCCATTCCTTATGCAGAGACCAACAGGCTATACAAGCAGAGGTTAAGAGCCTGGACTCTGGAGCCTGGGTTCAAATCCCAGCTCTGCCACTTACCAGCTATTTGACAGGACATGCTACATCACTTCTCTGTACCTTAGTTTCTGCTGGCATTGATGATAATAATATTTATTTCTTGGGTGTTGTGGGGGTTAAATGAATGAAAAATACCATAGCTCTCAGAACTCTGCTTGGTGCATAGGGCAGCCTGTTATTACAGTCAAGGATGCACATACCCCTCCTCAGATAAGGGGAGTGATTCAGAGAGGAGAACTGTCTTGCTGGAGTTCCACAGCTGCTAAGTGGCAGGGCTGAGAGCCCAAACCTTTCTCTCATGGTTTGTTCTTTCCACTCCCTGATGCAGAAGCGCTTCTCTGTCCCTTTCTCACATTATTCTATTTCTCTCTTCAGTCTCTCAGTGACAGCCACACAGGATTCAGTAGTTTCAGTGCTGAAGGGGAGGGGGCCACCAACCCAGGGCCCCTCCCTCTCCCATTGTCTTTTCCCTTCCCCTTCCCCTTCCCCTGCAGGCTCCTGAGAGAGGCAGGTGGAGGGAAGCCGCTGAGCAGCTTGGCAGGTGACAGTCTGGTGTCTTGACAGCTTATCCCTCTTTCCTCCAATTCCAGACTTGGAGATCACGGTCCCAATTCGGCACTCACAGCACCTGCCTGCGAAAGTGGAGTTTGGAGTCTATGAGAGTGGCCCCAGGAAAAGTGTCATTCCCCCCAGGACGGAGCTGAGACGAGGAGACTGGAAAACAGACAGCACCTCCAGCACAGCAAGTGAGCAGCTGGGGGTACGGGGGTGGGGTCTTCTCGACTGGGCTCCAGCTGGCACCCTTGGACCTTAGGAAACATCCTCTTAAGAGCCCAGGAGATCTCCAGTGGGGACTGGTTTGGGTTTGAGAGGTGTAAAAGGTGGGGCCGAGTTACTGTTTGACTATGAGGTTTGCTTTGTATCCCATGAAGCCCAGTTACGTGATAATTATTACTCCAGCCCTTTTCTAAATATCAAAACCTAATACTAATAGTTAACATTTATTGAGCATTTACTATATTCTAAGCCTCTTTATAGATTATCTAATTTAATTCTCACTGAAGCTCTACGAAATAGGGACTGTCATCTTTGTTTACTGAGGAGGAAGCAAGAGGCTTAGTGCTCTGGCCTAGGTTAAATAGCTAATGGTGTCTCTTAGCCACCATTCTTTGCTGATTCCTCAACTATGATAAAGCAAAGGAAAGGGCACAGAGTCAGAAATATCAGAAAACAATGGACTCAGGTAAAATAAAAAGAAAGAAGAAAAAAAGAAAATAATGAACTCAAATTTGAACATTCCAACTTTACAGGCAGGTTGAGGATCTAATTAGGAAATGTCTTCCTTTTGGCTGGAAAGCTTCAATAGTCATCTGATTGCACAGACAATACAGCCTGATGCACCAGGCAGGAGCTGAGGGCTTTGTTCCCGTATCCAGGGCAGTGTTAGCTGACTCCAGACACATTGGCTTCACAGCCACATAGATTGAGTGAGTTCTCTTCTTTCATACATTTCAGTGCTAACAAAACAGGTAGGAAAGCAATAAAAGAGCCAGAGAGCAGCTGAATTTCAGGACTCGTATCTCCTTAAATGTCGGGCAGAGAACCCCATAACGCATGTTGGAGCAGGAAGGTTATCTAACCCTAGGGTTCTTAATCTTTTCTGCATCACAAAGCCCCTTGAGGATCTGATACATACTTTGGCTGTGTCCCCCAGACACATGCACAGGTGTATGCATGTGTCTGTGTGCACACACACACAATTTTGCCCACCCATGGACTTAGGTCAAGAACCTCTGAGCTAGTTTTCCTTCATCCTTTATAGATGGGGTATTTGTGACCCAGAATGAGAGAGAATTTTGCCCAAGGTTACATATCCAGTGAATGGCAAAGGTGCGAGTAGATCCTAGCTCCTTTCTCTTTCCGGTGAATGTCTCTGCCATCGTTACCTGTCAAAACAGACCCACAGCCTATCACATGACTGCCTGGGAAGTCTAGTCTGGACAGAGGAGAAAACTTCCTCTTACATAATGGGGGTGATTTGTATGCAAAGCCCACCGGGGGCAATTTGAGAATTCTGACAAGTTCAGAAATGGGAGAGATGTCCTCAGGGATCACAGATGGCAGAAGGAGCAAGGGACAGGTGGCTATCTCTGTCTCTCAGACCTGTGGCGGAGGAGAGGAGAAGTGGTAGAACCCTCTCAGGGTGAGAACAGTGCATCCCAGGGCGGAGGAGGAGAGTGACAGCTGGAAATTTAACAAGAGAAATGCACTAATTTCAGGTTCAGAGTAATTGAACAGATTTTGCGTATATGTTTTTTGGGGGATAGCCTGGGGTGAGGAGAAGATGGGAAGAATAAACTGTACTTTTCCCCTTGTGCAGTGGTGTAGTGCCCAGGGTTGGCTGGCTCATCTGGTTAGAAAATGTTACTAAATGACAGACCAATGGGTTTTACTCTACTTTGTGGCTGTAGTCTGCACCCGGCCCCTCTTATACAGTTTCCGTTATCTCTTGCCATGCAATAAACCATGCCAAAACGTAGTGGCTTAAAATAACCCTTATTTATGCCTTATCCTACAACTTAAACAGGACTCAGTGTGGACGGTGGTTCATCTTTCCTCTGTGGCATCGGCTGGGGTCACTCATGAGCCAGCATTCGGCAGTAAGCCCTGCTTGGGCTGGAACATCCAAGGAAACCTCTCATCCTCCGGGGCCTCTCTACACGTGGCCTTTAATTCATAGCCTTTTATGTGGCAACAAGATCTGGAGAGGGAATAGGCCTAAAGGAAAAGCTCCAGTGTGCTACTGCCCATCAAGCTTTGGCTTGCATCACACTTGCTAATGCCATATTGGCCAAAGCAGGTCACATGGCTAAGCTAGAGTGCGGCAGGGGGCAGGAGCATACAAAGGTGTGGATCCTGGGCGGGGGGTTGACTGGGGGTCACCGGTGGTTAGTCTACCATCTTGAAATGGATAATGGTATAGATAGCTGCTTCCATTAATCAAATGCTTTCTCTTTGCATGCCCTGTGCCAAGCATGTCACCATATTTTCGGGTTCATTTTATACAGCAGTGCTGTGAGTTTCTAGATAAGAAAATGGAGCAGAAAGGGTAGGCGACTTGCCCCAAGTCTCTTGGCAAGCAAGCAGGGGGTCTGGGGTTCACATCCATATCTTCCTGTGCTTTTAACTGTGGGGGTGTACTGCCTTCCAAATAGAAATAGTTCCCATGGCAGGGAGGGAGAGTGAGGATGGCCCAGCTTACCCACCAACTGCCCCTTAACCCCCTGAATCACATCTTAAAAGAAGCACTGTTTTTATGATGATGCAGCTGTCATCTCTTGGGAACCACAGAAAAACAGTTGCAGGTTAAATCTGGTTATAACTAAAAATTCAAGCGCCAGATATTAGTGTTATGTTTAAGAGAACAAAAATTTCATAACAGAAAGGCTGTTGAACCTCCTAGGTTGTCTGCCCAAGTTTCTTTTTTCTTTCTTTCTTTTTTAAAACAGACGCTAGTTTCAAGTGTAACCAAGTTTCTTAAGAATCATATTATACTTTTATATGGTCATTTTTTTCTCTCACTCATTGATCCACCAAATACTGAGGACAGCTCTGTGTATACTGAGCTAGACTGTACGCTAGAGAACCAAAGATGAAAAAGAACCAGAGCCTGTCTTCAGGCGGCTTGTACAAGGAGAGAAAGTACAAGAGGAGCATGGTGTTATATGCTTGTCCGATACTTCTCCCCTGATGGTAGAAGCCTACCAAGGGGTGGGCACTGCCCCCCTTCCCCCTGGCAAGTGTGAAGATGATGGGAGCTAGGGCCAGAGTCTCCTAACAACTGTGTAGCCTAGAGGGGATTTGGGCAAGCAAGTCATCAGCCTGGAGAGGAGGAGGGCCAGGGCCAAGGTTCAGAGCCAAACATTGGGGTTGAAAATTTAAGAATGCCAGCAGAAGGGACAGTGGGAACTGATGGTTATGAGTTTCCGGAGTCACGGAGCCGGTGCCTGTGGCAGCTTTATGACTTCTTGCTAGTAGATAACCTTCAAAAGGATTATGGCTCATCGTAAGGGAATGTGATGAACAATGAGGAATGGCATGGGGAGGCTTAGCCACAGAGGGATGGGGGCCCGTGGGCCCGAGGGGCTACTTTTAGTTGGGGGAATGTGGGGAGGTTTTGGTGGCATTTGTGCTGAGCCTTGGAGACTGAGGAGGTTTTAGACTTGTGGACAGGAGTGGGCTGGGAAGAGTAGGGAGAAAAAGACAGCCTGGTCCTTGAACAGTGTTGTGTATGGGTAACGAGTAGAAAGGGACAGGATCACATGTTCCTTTTTGTTTTTGAGACGGAGTCTCGCTCTGTCGCCCAGGCTGAAGTGCAGTGGCATGATCTCGGCTCACTGCAATCTCTGCCTCCCGGGTTCAAGCAGTTCTCTGCCTCAGTCTCCTAAGTAGCTGGAATTACAGGCACCCGTGACCACGCCCAGCTAATTTTTGTATTTTTAGTAGATACAGGGTTTCACCATCTTGGCCAGGCTGGTCTTGAACTGCTGACCTCGTGATCCACCTGCCTCAGCCTCCCAAAGTGTAGGGGTTACAGGCGTGAGCCACCTCACCCGGATCATGTTCCTTAATAAACAATTTCTGCATCCCCTAGATTATAGAAACATTTTGATGTATTATTTTATTTAAAAATCTGTCCCCAAAAAAGAATTCAAAATTATAATCTTAACCTTTTCTATTCAAGCTAACATCTAAATTAATTCGGTCAAAGTTGATACCAGAATGCAGTCAGAACTACTTTTTGACTACCTATAAACTTACATGACCAGGAGCTATTTGAAGTGGAAATTCAGCAAACCTAAGATCTTGACTATGTTGTTAGTGAGAATATTGGAAAATTAAAGTTAAGATCTCCTTGTTTTTGTTGATTAACTCTTATTTTTTCTTCTTCTCTGCTAGATCACCATGTGCTGGGGCTTATTCTAATGCTGTGCTGTCCGGTATGGTAGCCACTGGCCACATGCGGTTATTTACATTTTTAAGTTAATTACAACTAAATAAAATTTGAAATTCATTTCCTTGGTTGAACTAGCCATGTTTCCCACTTGCTACCATATTAGATACACACAGTAAAAGATGTCCTGAAAGTTCTATTGGATGGTGCCATTCTAATGATACAGGTGATAAGTTCCCAACTGAAAAGCCTCAAGTGCCTAAACTCACAGTCACAATTCTGACCATGAACATAAATTATACTTTTGAGGGCCGGGCATGGTGGCTCACACCTGTAATCCCAGCTCTTTGGGAGGCCGAGGTGGGCGGATCATGAAGTCAGGAGTTTGAGACCAGCCTGGCCAACATGATGAAACGCTGTCTCTACTAAAAATACAAAAACTAGCCAGGCATGGTGGCACGTGCCTGTAGTACCAGCTACTTGGGAGGCTGAGGCAGGAGAATCCCTTGAACCTGGGAGGCGGAGGTTGCAGTGAGCTGAGATCGTGCCACTGCACTCCAGCCTGGGTAACAGAGCAAAACTCAGTCTCAGGGGGAAAAAAAATTATACTTTTGAGTTGTGTATTTTGCATTTTGTTTTGTGTCAGAGGGTCTGGCCCCTTATTACAAGGCCTGTCTGCATGGGTGATACATACCTGTTTGCTAATTGAATTCCTAAGTAAAAAACTACAGCAACAAAGTTAGTTTGCAGATTTTAGAAATACCACTGAAGAGCTGAGAATCAGAAAACCTTTGCTGTCTTGTCCTTCAAATTGGAGCACTAATATCAAACAGGATTTTCATAGGGGTTAAGTGGCAATCACATTTTCAAAGCCCTCACTCAATGGTAGCAGTAATGCCAAAGTTAGTCATCAAAAAGTGAATAATTTCGTTTCATGCTGAAAGAAAAACTGAACTCTAATGAAATGGTATTAGGCTGGACATAGTGGCTCACACTTGTAATTCTAGCACTTTGAGAGGCTGAGGCAGGAGGAGCGCTTGAGCCCAAGAGTTGAAGACCAGCCTGCGCAACAGAGTGAGATCCTGTTGCTACAAAAAAAAAAAAAAAAAATTGGCTGGGTGTGGTGGCACATGCCTGTAGTACCAGCTACTTAGGGGGGCTAAGGCAGGAGGATCGTTTGTGTCCAGGAGTTTGAGGCTACCGTGAGCTGTGATCATGCCACTGCACTCCAGCAAGACCTTGTCTCTAAAAAAACAAAAAGTATAAGATGGCCAAAGTTGGAAGAACCCCATACTTACAGCTTATGTATTATTTATATCAATAAAACTAAATAAGTTCTAGAGTTCTCTATTTTATTTTAGCCTGAAAGAATCCTCAATCCAGCTGATTTTCTTTCTACCCTTTAGGTAGCACGAGTAACCGCTCCAGCACCCGGAGCCTCCTCAGTGTGAGCAGCGGGATGGAAGGGGACAACGAGGTGAGAGCTGGGACTCCACCCCACCTATCTTGTCCTAGGAGTCATTTCATCGCAAGAGATAGAAACCCAGGTGAAAGGAGCCAGGCGCAAAAGGTCATATATTATAGGATTCCATTTATATGAAATGCCAGAGTGTATATGTGTGTGTGTGTGTGTGTGTGTGTGTGTGTGTGTGTGTGTGTGTATTAAGTAGTATTAACTCACACAATCAGAGTCCCACAAGAGGCCACCTGCAAGCTGAGGAGCAAGGAAGCCAGTCTGAGTCCCCAAAACTGGAGAACTTGGAGTCCAATGTTTGAGGGCAGGAAGCATGCAGCATGGGAGAAAGATGTAGGCTGGGAGGCTAAGCCAGTCTCTCCTTTTCACATTTTTCTTCCTGCTTTATATTGGCTGGCAGCTGACTAGATGGTGCCCACGAAGATTAAGGGTGGGTCTGCCTTCCCCAGCCCACTGACTCAAATGTTAATCTCCTTTTGCAGCACCCTCGCAGACACATCCAGGATCAATAGTTTGCATCCTTCAATCCAATCAAGTTGACAGTCAGTATTCACCATCACACAGGGTTTCTTTTTAGGGTGATGAAAATGTTTTAAGACTAGATAGAGGTTGCACAACATTGTAAATACACTCAATGCCACTGAATTGTCCACTTTAAAATGGTTAAGTTTATGTTAACTTCACCTCAATAAATAGAAAAGAAGGAAAGAAAGGAAAGAAGGAAATAGACAGGTGGAAATCCACTCTTACTAGTGAAACCAAAAGGGGCGTCTGTGGGAAGGAGCGGGTGAGTCTCAGGGGATCCAGAGTTAGGGGCCATGCTCCGGGTCTGGATTAGGAGCTGCAGGACCTGCCAGAGGGAGCCGGGGTCACTGTTCTGTGTGTCCCAGGCCCAAAAGCTCTTTGGTGTCTGCTTCTCTGTGCACATCTGCTTTCTTTCCCCTCACACCACTGCCTTCTGCTTCTCCACAGTCCCCTGAGTCCGGTAGGCCTCCGAGCAGGGAGTAAGTTGCTGCTTTAGGTTGAGGCCCCATTTCAGGTTGGCCCAATTTGGGACATGTGTCTAGCTTGATCCAGGGACCAGTGGCTGGGACAAGCAGGAGGGGCCACATGGGTCACTGCCAACTCTGAAGCCTTCTGAGAAGAGTCCTTGGGTGGGCATTTCTAATAAGCTTCCACCTGATGCTGATGCTGACCAGCCACAGAGTACACTTTGAGTAGCAAGGAATTAGAATTCAGGCAATTAATGGTCATCGGGGCCAGATTATCTTCCTCAGTGACTTCAGGAGGAAATGGAAAGCTGCCAGGTATGGCTGGGTTGATTATCAATTTGCGAACAACCTTCAGCCCCAGCCTAAGGAGGACCAAGGGGCTTTTGGGTTATGGTTGTCCAGCTATGCTGGTTGCTGAATGTAGTTTTTGCCTTTCTTTCTCACCTTGTTTGCTGTAGGATAATGAAGTCCCTGAAGTTACCAGAAGCCGCAGTCCAGGCCCCCCACAAGTGGATGGGACACCCACCATGTCCCTCGAGAGACCCCCCAGGGTGCCTCCGAGAGCTGCCTCACAGAGGTAACATCAAAACTGATACGAAATTTTTCCCTTATCTGTGAATCCTAGGGGAGAATAGGACTTGGAAACACCTAAGATGACTAAAGGATAAGCACAGAGGCTGGGGGCGGTGGCTCACGCCTGTAATCCCAGCACTTTGGGAGGCCGAGGCGGGTGGATCACGAGGTCAGGAGATCGAGACCACAGTGAAACCCCGTCTCTACTAAAAATACAAAAAAAAAAACATTAGCCAGGTGCAGTGGTGGGCGCCTGTAGTCCCAGCTACTCAGGAGGCTGAGGCAGGAGAATGGCGTGAACCCGGGAGGCGGAGCTTGCAGTGAGCCGAGATTGCACCACTGCACTCCAGCCTGGGCGACAGAGCGAGACTCCGTCTTTAAAAAAAAAAAAAAAAAAAAAA